>NW_026542600.1:63033972-63165094 GCF_028750875.1 Macrosteles quadrilineatus | reverse complement strand
TAATAATTTTAAATGTCAACTAAACATCCTTAACACTCTTAAAATGTATTTAAATAGGATTTGGAAGATGACAAACTTAAAATCGGTTGATGGGTCTCAATTTACTGTAAATTGGAATAAATACAAACCTGTTCTGTTTTAAGCGTTAATATAAACACAAACGCTCTGAATCATAACAAATAGTTGAATTTTATTAAATATTGGTTTAGCTAAGCAACTAGAAGTTTGAATAATATTGATTTTAATTTGCATTTAGATTTGATTATTCATTATGTTCTTAGTTGTATTTTGATCTGATTACAATGTTATGACTGTTATTGTCAACAGCTTCAATATCGTGAATTTTGTTGAAATAGAAATTATAAATAGTATATATTATTGGTAGTAATATACGCTCTACTAAATAAATGAAAGTTACGTGAAAAACACAGTCAATAATATTTCCTCCTTAACTTGTAATTAATATACTATCTATCTTCCCATAAACAAACCCTAATTTGTCACACAGAATACAGTATAAGTTACTTCTCTTTGTATAAATATACAATCTAAAAGAACACTAGCACATTTTACAAGCCAATTTCCATTCATAAGACAAAATACTGTGAAAACCATAGCTGTTTGGTAAATATATTCTATATCACAGCAAAACATTACTTAATCAGATATTGTTGCAAACTAATATGCAACTATTTGTAAATAACTTGTTGCAAGTCAATTCGGTGTCTTTGAAGGTTTTACAAGATATTTTCAATACTTAAAATAGCAGATACTTCTTATTAAGTTCATTTATATCTTAACACGCCTGTAAATTAGTTACCGGTGTTTATGAAATTAATTTTATTTGTTAAATTTTCAGTATTGACTTTTATTATTAGGCCATTCAAACGTTGACATTTCCGTATGTTTAGCCAGTTAGAACCCAAATTTTAAATTAACAGGTTCAAAAACTGTTTGAAAAAATATATTTTGGAAAAAATTGAAGATTTGATTGTTTTTCAGCTGTTTGAACATACCAAGCCCCGGCAGTTGGAGCAGCGTCCCAGTAGCAGCTGTAGAAGGCACTAGGATCAGCAGCAGCAGCGGCGATAGCAGCCTCAGCAAAAGTAGTAGAACCACTCGGTCACCCATCACCGCACGCAGACGAAAGACTGAGCACCACTCAAGCGAACACCCCCACTTGCAAACTACTACTAATGTTATAACCTTATCATGGACGACCTTCCGACTACCAGGCACTGGGTCGCTGTCGCTGGTACGAGGCGACTTGGAGCATCTGTTGATGCTAGTCAGTTGGTACAAGACAGATTGTATGTCCTTCTGATGTGATTCAAAGGGTTGATAAGATTTCCGGGTTTCGAAAATGTTGGTTTAATTCTTACCGAGTGTGCCAGTTATAAAATGTTTAGCAAAGAGTACATTCATAAAACATTGAAGGGACCAACGTTTATGGTGACAGTGAATGACTAATGCCTTAAAAGCTTATGTCTAAACTCTACCTAATGACTTTTTTATGTCTCTCTGTGTTTATGTTTTTTTTTTACCCATGACGACATAAAGCATTCATGAAAGAGGTTTAAGGTAGATTCGGAGTCCATCTTAAACTGTACTCTTACTTTCAACGAAATGTCTATGTAAAATAAATCCCTCCCTAAAAATATGATAGTTTTATTTGTTTTTAATTGTTTTATTTTCGGGTTAGTCTCCCAAAAAGATACAAATCAGTAATATGACAGGGCAAGGAATTTTGGAATATTCATAATATTTCTTAGTAAAATATTTTTTAAATTCAAAAGTAAATCGAATTTAGAATTGTATTACCTAAACTTCAATCTCTCTTAAACTCTAAAAATGTTTTAAGTACCATAATACATGATATTGCGATTTTGATAAACATAAATTGAAAATATATAGTCACAAATAAACTACTCTCTTTGCATTGCCAATATGAGAGTATACAGTATATGTAAGCAATATATGAGGCAATATGAGAGTTCCCCTGATATTTTTTACTTGGCGTTCAAGGCACATATTGCTATGGTTATAGAGGAGGTACTCCAGTTTCTTTAAAAAGTTCAGAATTGGATACTTTCAATTAAAAACTTTCAAGTAAATAGTCTCCTTCCTGTTTAAGAAATTATTTTTTCAACAGATTTCCCTAATCCTTCAGATTTTCCTCAAAAGGTGTTCAAAAGTCTAAAGAGATTTTATAAACAGTTTTTATGTCTATAGTGACTTAGAAATGTGATTTGCTGGATGCTATAATCCATGTATGAGGATAATGGTTTATTTTTTAACTTAACTAGTGTATAAACTTTGGGTGATGTAGGGTAGATTGTACTTTGTGTAGTGAGTTAAATTTTCAACGAAAAAGGTGTTTTAGTTTTTAAATATTATAAATTGTTATAGCTTTACTGTAAATCATAAGTATACTTCTCCTCTTTCAAATAATGTCTGGACTATACTCAGAAAATGCTGAGATAAGTCCTACACTTTTGATCACATGAAACAATGCAAAAGCAGGCTACGAGGAAAACACGCAGTTTTTCTAAAGTTGGGAGTTTAATAGTTTTACTTTAATTTAGTTAATTTTCTGTTTTGTAACAGATGAAGGTCAGAGGAAGACGTTTTATTGTCTAAAGACAATGGCACGAGTCCTTGGAGACAGAGACAATATGATACGGCGGCAGAACAGAACGCCTTATCTCATCTTCGTTGCGTGATTCAGGCTTTGAGTTGGAATGGAACGCGTGCAAAAATAATTAGGATTACAACTGCGAAGATATATATATATATACTATAAGTAATTACGATTGGGGAGATAATATAGGTCAAAAATCAGAATCCATTTGCGTGAATTTAACTTTTGAAATCATCTTAAATTTAATGTATCTTTCCTCAAATATCATTTCACCTAAACCCCAATCAACAGAGTTCTTAAAACAAAAATGATTTAGTTTTTTGAGAACATGAAATGGGGAACTTCAACTAGTTTTTAATTATAAAAAATATGAATTCCAATGTTTCAAAAATAGCCACCAGTTTCTAATATGGTGGCAAAATTTAAATTTTCTTATGGAACACCCTGTATTTTATGATTGTTTGAGATTTTAGATACAATTTTAATACTTTTTTACTCTTGGCATTTTCTCTCTAAACCTACTCGTTTAGAAGCTACAGCGTGTTTAACTTTGAAAAATTAGCTTGCAGTGTGGTTATAATCATTATGTGATTAGCTTTTTTCAAAGTTTAACACGATGTAGCTCCTAAATGAGTAGGGTTAGAGAGAAAATGCCAAGAGTAATAAGTCTTAAAATTGCATCTAGAAACTTAAACAATCTTAAAAAACAGGGTGTTTCATAAGAAATTTTAAAGTTAGTCACCATATTGGAAAATTGTGGCCATTTTTTAAACATTGGAATTCATATTTTTTATGTCATTAAAAACTAGTTGAAGTTCCCCATTTAATGTTCTCTCTCAATCTAATAGTTTCTGAGATACCAATGGTGGCACAGTTAAGTTGTTCACACTGCATATAGAAAAACAATGCTAAAGAAGCAGAGAAGAATAACTAATCAAATTGTTATACGCGTGAATCAAACTATATAGGGGCTATGTATTGGCTAACATACATACACACACATTATGATAGCAGTATGAAACTAAAAACAGTCGATATACATTTATTTAAAAATAATACAACGTTTGGCTTTGGAAAAAAATTAGACATTCCATTATTGAGATGTTATCAGTTTAGAATAAAAATGAAGGAAGTTGGATACAGCCAATGACAAAGAGCGCTGATATTTTACTTGAATACGCCAAATGTTTAACCAAAATAAAGCTGCAGTGACGGCTTATTGTAGACTATGGCATATTTTACCTCACATCAGCTACAACAGTCACAAAGACTGATGTAGAAAATATAATTTTTAAACTATGGCACTTCCTCTGAAAGGCTCATTTAACTATGCTATTTTGTGCAGAATTACCCACAGTTGATTTATAAAGATGAGATGTCTATTTCAGAATTTAAAAGTAAATGCTACATTAAACAAGTTAATCCAAATCATGCATAGTCCACCAAATGCGTATAAAGTTACAATTCATATCACCCATAATAGCTTCTCTGTAATACGTGATCAAGCAGTTTTCTCCAGGATAATATCCAATGGAGATGGAGCAACTATAAAGAAGCTAATTCACAATGAGGTCTGCTTTTATCAACATGAAAGGCTAGAAAGGCGTGCGTGAGAGGTTGGAGCTGGAGGGAGGCTGAGGAAAGTGTCACAGTTACATCACTGCAGATATAGATTCTGATGGACAACGGGTGGACGGTGGACAGAAGCATGGACATGCTCGCAACTTCCTGGGCGGAAGCATGGGTCTCGCGCGCGTGACAACTCACCCGTCTCAGAATACTTCAATTATCGCTGTTTGAAATCCGCTCATGTTGAAACCTTGAGTACACGTGTCAGCGCCTTCTGGGAGTTGTGTGATGCTGATTACCCTATTGTCCACACAACTGTGAAGGATCTAATCCGGACGAAAACTCGTTCAACTACTCTTTCAAAGGAGTTGAATCGATCTTTATAAAAATTTACAATCGTCTAAACAGTTACATAGTCTACAGTATCTTCGTATACAGAATTTCTCAAATAGTTATGCTACTACTAGGTGATTGAAAAGATACGTAATCAAATTGGTGGCTCCAAAAACAAAAATAGTTGACCTTAACATAGAACTTGAGAGTTGGTAGATCCGTATGCTGTTGCGAGTATAACACCACTTTATTGCGTGCAATCAAGTAAAAATGTGGTCTCCTTTGAAATGGCAAAATCGTGCATGGATAACAAAGCTCACTATAATCTGAATTTTTGCCATATTGAAGAGCAGACAACTTATTGATCGTCGTTTGAAAATTATAAATCACGTCTTTATATTAATTATACTCTATACTGTATATGCTTTTCAAGCAACGTAGAGGACGGAACAGTAATTCCCTGCTCATCAGTTAACGTAAGTAGTTTGTAAATTTAGTTAAAACTTCTTCTGATGACCGGCTAAGGTCAGGTCAGGTCTTAAAGTCAAAAATGTGTTCTCTATTATCAAGCAAACTATGAGGGTACTCTTCTGCCATACCGACCACCCCGGCTAGGCTTGGTTAAGCTAAACAAACATTTTTAATGAAATTAAATTTATTTTTTAACATACAGTTAACCTAACCTATCCTTAACCTCACCTGGTGTGATGGATATAACAGAAACCCTGGTGTAGTTGGTATCACAAACGAGTACCCTAAGTGGTTATACAAGATCGTGGGTTCATGATAAAGAAAAACCACCCGGTCTATTCAAATCTGAAGACTTCATAAATATGTTACTCTCTTGTTCGACCAGAACCAAGATATGCCATTTGTAGGCTACTTATTCACGTTACAAAACTGGTATGAAGACAAATTACAATATTTGTGCAAAAGAAGATTGTACGTGCCCGGAAGTTTGTAATGATACGAACCATGGTGCCCAAATTGAAACTCTCCTCTGATCCTTGAAATTAGGCGTCTTATCAATGATCTTGTATGCTCAAGCTATTTATATTGACTGGGCAAGGTTAATTTCCAAATTTCCTCCGAAGTAACGGGTATAGTTTAAGTCTCAGCTGACGACAATATGTCAAGGGGAACAATTCTACAGTTCTCTTGATAATTAATATGTGAATACTATTCTTCACACCTGTTTACATCCATAGTTATGCTTTCTAATAAAACCAAAACAAAGTGTATCAACCAAATAAAATAAAACCAGACGTAGAACATTATCACCACGTAAGTTAACTAAAAAAAAAAAAAAAAAAAAAAAAAAAAAACACATCCACCAATTTGAAATAATGTGTGCTTTTCTCATCCCCGTGTTAGGGTCCAGAATAATATTTGCGTGCGACAGTTGGAGTCGGAGATGGTATGTGAACATTGCGTCTGTTTACGACACGATTGCACTACGCCGGTGGCCGTGATAGGGAGTGAGCGTGTCAGTAGATAACAATGCCGCCGTTAGTTCTGCCAGCGTCAGACCCGCCACCGAGCCGCCCCAACCGCCAAGGTTCTGCTAAATGTCACCTCAAGTTATTCCTTGGATAATTAATCCGTCCATAGCCCCGCAATCCACTCTAAGTATTATGTAAGCACGACCACTGTGACAAAATCTCGTCAATTCTCTATTTTTAAATCTTTTTTTATCGTTAACTCTATTTTTTCTTTGTCTGAAGTATTACTCATATCCTTTTATTTCTCAACTACCGATGGAAATCTATGCTGAAACTGACGGCCTCTGTGACGAACCCACATTCAAAATGTATGTTTAAAAAAAGGTTGTAAAGGTGAGAGGCGTTCCTCAGGGCTCGTCCTTCCGTGAGTGTTTGTTTAGATAAGAGCAACCATTGTTCCACGGTCAATATAATAAATCTATGTGTAATAATGTTTTAGTTTCAGGTTACTCAATGATCGTCACGTTTTCTTTTTACTTAAAACAGGAGGAGCATTTGTAGAATGTTGTCCTGCCTATGTCATTGTTAGAAAACATTTTGGGAACTTTCTGGGAAATCAGGCTGAGGAAAGGAGTTTGTTAGGGGATGTTGGCAGTTGGCCTGCATGAGTTATTTGGTGGGTGGGGTAGTGGTGGACTATTTATTACTCTAGTAGGAACTGAAGTAGTAGCCTACCCGGGGCCGAGGTATGCGGTCCTTAGCGCCTGATGGTGGCAATTCAGGTAGGCTGCTATGACCACTGACCATTCTTGGGTGGGAAGCAGCAACATGAGCCAGTAGGTCTACAATTCAGAGATAGGGGATTGGCGTAGAGGGTCAGAAGTGTGATTGGTAGTTAGCGGAAGATATGGATATCGGCCATGAGAAGGAAGGAAGGGTCACCAGGGAGTCGGGAGGGATGGACATCTAAGTCAGGGCTATGGGGAATGGAAAGGATAGTAACATTAATCAAAAAGCAAGGCAAGACTACTGGAATTAGTGAGTTGATCCCGTCGAAGCAGGGTGAAGCCAGGAATAGAGGCATGAGTATTGTGGAAGAATTTGGTCTCGTAAAAGTTCAGGATATCGATCTCATGGTTTTTAATAAAGCAGATGAGTTGGGAGAGTCTGGCATGGATGGAGTTGAGGTTGACCTGAGGATCTACTGAGCCCAGAGATTACAGCCTACAAGATGGTGTGTGTGTCAAAACAGACGTTTGGTAACGGTGTTGACCTCATCACTCACGATGGCAGTTCTGGGCTGGCGTAGATGTGAGGATCAGCGAGATGGTGTCACAAAAGTCCTTTTCAATCCCTTGCTGATTACGGTATACACATCCTTGGTACGCTAATATGGAGACCCCATCTCCGACCACCTTAGGTATTTGAACAAACTATTGCAAAACATATAGGAATATAAATTTATGATATCTCATAATATCTCCTATCCTATACCTTAACTACAATCAGTTAAGATTTTTCCTAAAATCTTATTGGTCTTACGGAGAAAACAATCGAAGAGGAAAAATGTAAACCAGGCCTAGTTCACTCCTTAAGCAAACCCAAGCAATAAAAAGCAATACCAAATTCATATGTCAACCAAACACATACTACTACAATCTGTACCAAAAATAAATAAAAATATTACTCATTCCACAAGGTTTACGGATGTGCTTGACAAAAAACTTCTACCAGGAGGGAGCCCTTGGTAAGCTTGGTACTTAAGGGCATCTCTGGGTTTATCACCTACTTTTAATATGTAGATATAGAGAAGCACTGCATATTGCTGGGAACTAGTAATACAAACTATATGGACATATTATATAACAGCAATGTCACTAGATCATCTTGGGACCTCAACAACCAAGATATACTAATACTGTGCCTTAGGTGTTCTATGCAGCTGGTATAAAATTCTTGTTTAAGTATATGAATATTTTGCAGGCCAAATGTTTACTATACTGTACATTAACGGCTGTGATAACAGTGAATACAACAGGGCCTATGCCCATTTCTCTTTCCTGACAGTCAGTACTGTATATACGAAGGGTGTTCAATAAAGACTGACAGTAGTGAACATGTAGACAGAGGAAGTACATTAATTAGTTTTTCTCAAGTTGGTATGAAACATTGAAGTATTAGCAACAACCAAATCACCTGCTAACATTATAGCTTACATATTGTTGTCATTACAAACAAATTAATACACAGTTGCAAATTTTTGCCTCTAAGGTTTACTATGGCTGATTTGTGTTAGCAAAGATGTGCAAAAAAGTTTTGTGTACAACTGAGGAAAAGTGCTACGGATACTTACAGCGACTTGGAAAAAAGGTTTTTGGTATGGATAAAACGAGTGAAAGAACCTGTTTCAGGTGACATTTTTTTTACAGGTTTTTTTTATGTACCTTGCAAATTACGGCAGTAAAAAATTTCTGATTTCTGATTTACAAATGGATGGGAATCATGTGAGTTGAAAGGGTATTACGTTCTTTGATTATCGTGGTATGTTGTATACCCATTCAACATATGGGTCACCCAACTAATGGGGAGCACTAAACTTTAGTATTAAAACAACTAATCCAAGACCGCATTCCAAAAAAGCGGCCAGACCTTGTCAGACGCTGGAAACTGCATCATGACAATGCTCGCCCCCATGTTGCCAAAACTTTGCTTCAATTTCTTGCCAAAAAAGGAATTGAAACTGTGCTACACCCACCCTACAGCCCTGATCTGGCTCCAAATGGTTTTTGTCTGTACCCTCATACCAACAAGGAGCTCAAAGGCCAGCAACTGCTACAGCAGCTGTTAAGACTTTAGAGGACATTCAAAATCAACTACATT
The DNA here is from genome assembly GCF_028750875.1 of Macrosteles quadrilineatus. NCBI lineage: Eukaryota > Metazoa > Arthropoda > Insecta > Hemiptera > Cicadellidae > Macrosteles > Macrosteles quadrilineatus. Next base: position 63,156,229 of record NW_026542600.1, on the reverse strand, counting down.
TTACACATATCATTGTGCTAATGGTTGATGAGGATCTACAAATTAAGTTTTATTGTTTTTTTTTTTATTGTTTATATCATTGATGTGGTTAGTTCGTGTCTCAACCCAGCATAAACATTAATGATACATTTTACATTTACAAAAAGTAATTAGGTTAGTAAAAAAAGTATTAAACAAGCCGATAAGTCCAACATGACAATTCACTAACACTGTATGAGCTTAAAGCCATTAGAATGATAAGCAGGACAATACACAATAATCCACAGTGTCCATGACAGTTAATCAATGAAACAAGAGTGATCGTATGAAATGTGTTGACCATTAGATATAGCTTCAGGATTGAATTTCAGCCTAAAATACAACAACTAGTGAAGCACTCATTAAATTATAACTTCAGATTTTAACTGTTTTTTCATCAATATCAGGTGAACTCTTTGAAAACATAACAGTTTGCATCCAGTTTATAGCATATTTTTTTCAAATATACTAGTGTTGTGTACCACTGCCATATTTTTTAAGTAGCCCTGTCGGTGTTATTTTACATGATAGATCGTGATATAAGGTATTTTTGTGTGGATAATATTTTAATACACTATGTACTACTTATTTAATACACAGAGTCACACAGAGTATATTTAATCAACAGCTTTCTGCTTAACAAAATCCAATTTGTAGTGAAAATATTACAGTTTCAGACGTCATCGTAGCAAAATATGGAAATACAAGCCCCAGGCTTGTGATTTTAAGTTAGGAATCCAATATTTATTTTCAAACAAGACTCAGAGTAACTGTAAATGCTTCCAAACAAAATGGTAACTCTGCACATTTGAAATCGGCCCTTAGATTCCCATTTGGCCAGAAATCAACTTTAGAACCGTAAAAACCCTAGTACCTTGATATTAAACCATTAGAGCCATCAAACATAATTAATTATCGTTCATTGAGCGGAGCGAGCGAAGCGAGCGAAGCTCTTTGGGATCAACTTCAATGCAAACAATATAACACCATCACTCAATAACGGCTGAACACATTTCAGCCAAACTTAACAAGACTACTTAGACTAATAATGAGATGGTTTGTAAACAAACAAATTTCAATTAGATAATGCTAATGCAATTTAAAACGAACTTAAAATTTCAAATTTTTAACATTAGGCTTATGGGACTAAAGTAGCTATGACAGTTTTTTTGTTTACAAGAAAAATGTAAACAAGAGAATCACAAGGTATTTCTGAACTTTCTATACTTTTCTTTTAAACGTTTTTAAACCATTCCTATAATTTTAATAAACAAGAAAATGCCGTTAAAACATTTTTTAAGGCGCGGAATTCACTGAAATACGAGAAATTTTACGGAACTACTTTCTCAATGCGCGGAGCATAAACAAGGAGCGGAGGGATACGGACCGGTGACTACTTTCTTGGGAACCTATTTGTGTTGCCAGCTGATTAGAAACAGCCAATGTTAGAAATCAGGATTTAATAAGCGATATATCGAACCGCATCGAAATCGGTATTTAATCCGATAATAACTCATAGGTTATATTAAGTTGAATTACATCGACGGTACAGTAAGTTATTACACTTATTGATAAAACGCAGATTGAACACTGATCTAATTTAGGCAGGTGGGGAGGTAGGTCGGGGTTTATGAGTATTCGTGACTACATTAAGTGTTTTGAAGTAAGGTTAGATTAGGAAGGTAAAGTGTAGGTTATAGGTAGGTGATCGGGTTGTTTATTTGTGTTGCACCATATAATTTTTATCTTTTGAAATGGAATAGTTGGTTAAGGTTAAACGGGGAAACGATTTCAAAAATGCTTGCATATGGTCTTAACTTAACAAACCATCTACAGTATTCTAGCTTTGACTTTATATAAAGTCAATGATTCTAGCAAATTATTACATATTGACCAAAAGAAAAGAGAACATTTGGTTTTGGATCTTTGACCATAGCAAAACTAACATATAATTTATGGAATGTGAAAAGTTGTATATCATTATATACTATTCTGTAATATTAATAATTGTTCGGCAAATCCTCATTTTAATGGCTCGGCTGAAAATGGAATCTGCATTTTGTGAAACAGTTATTTGGTAACAATTCAGTCATTTCAAATGTTGATAAAATTTCCTTTCTCTTTTATATACTTTAATGCCCTTTTTGGATGTTAATATCAGATTCCAACTACTGTAATATTTTCCTGGTCAAAACTACCTTACACTTCTCGAAGAGGTAAATTTGAATTATTATAATTTTAATCTTTAAAACCAGCATTAGTAAATAAATCTATTGACCTTTTTGCATTTAGTTACTTATACAAATATCAAATCACGTTTGTTCCGCTCAACTGGCTTTCACCTCTCTGAAAGCAACCCTAGTTAATTACTCCAGTCAATAAGGTAGATTAAAAATGTGTGAAATGGACATTCTGCAATTTTATATATATTCAACTCAAAACTAGTTAAAAAATGTCTTCCAAAATAAATCAATCTCTTAAATTAACTTGAATAAGGCGAATGACCCTATTTTGCTCAACTCTAAGACTTTAGTTCTAAGATTTTGTAACTAAATAGTAAACAATCCTAGTATTTTGAGTTTTATTCAGCAAAATGTCTTCCTTTAGGTTCACTTTTATACAGGGTGGTTAATATAATTGTGCCAGCTGTTTTATTCACAAGTTATAAGAAATATAAAAAATGTCTAGTTGTAACCGCTTGGATTTTTTATTTAAAAAATATTGGTTAAGTTTAAAAAATAATTTTAGCCGCCTTTTTTTTAATATGACCGCCAACTTTGATTTTTCTTACGGAAGACCCTATATTTTATGGTTCTTTTAGAAAACAAATACAATTCAAAAAAATACAAAGTTTTCCTATTTTCAAATTTGCTGCCATTTTGGAAAATGGTGGCCGTTTTTGAAACAATGGAATCATTACTTTTTATGTATGTATGTTGGTCTTTTTAGAATTTAAATGCAATTTTAATAGCAATTTTAATTGCAACGGGTCTTATTTACCCGTTGATTTTTGTTCCCTAAACTTACTCGTTAAGGAGCTACATGACGCAGAATGTACCCCCCAAGTAATTTTTTCTTAGCTGTAACTCCTCAACGAGAAGCTTTAGAGGAAAAATGGCAAGAATATAAACGTTTTTAAATTGCATTTACTTAAAAAAAAAAAACATAGAATATTGGGTCCCCAGTGTACTACCCATAACACACCTGGCAGCATGCCAGTCGCACTTCTGATTGGCAGACAAATTGCTAGAACCATCTAAGCAAAATTGTATATCAAAGTGACCCCCCGTCAATGGCGTCCTGCCTAATCTGTGGTTGGCGTCCATCTCTTGTGGTGTTAACTACTCGTTACTCTTTTCATAAACATTTTCTCGAGACATTATTTCCCATTCTCTCTACTTCAATTTTAAGGCTAAAGATCCTCTATACCTCTTTCAATATTTTATAGTTTAACAGTATTTACAATAAAAACTCCCCTTTTTGTGTGAATAAACCAAATTGTGTTACAGTGTTCTAACAAAATTGACTCTTCAAACCTCAAGACAGTGTGTGCAAGTCCATGTATCATCCTCTAGATATTACGTTCATTTTAGTAACATCCATGACTCCCGTCTTTTAGTAAGCTTATTCTGTGTCCATGAACTTGGGTGCGTTACGTTCTCAACATTTTGCAAGAAAGAAGCACACGTTCTAGGACTCTCAATGCCATGATGCTGCCAAAGACGACAACGCCACCTTCCTCTCCACATTTAATAATTCAAGTCAAGTCAAAGCTCAAGTCAACTCACAGCTCAACTCAAGTCATTTTAGTTTTATGTGTGCTTTTTAATTCTATTTTAAGTATTCTCATTGATCCCTTGCTAGACATGTTGTATCACCCCGCGACCTCAAGTTCCCAACAAATTGCAGATTCACAACTACCTTACCCATTAATTTAGTTATTTTCCCTTGAACTATTAATTATAGTTCTTTTCCTTCAAGTTATTTTCCTCTCATTTCACTCTTTTACCGACCATTAACTTTCTCTGCAATCCAGCTTTGTCAACACGTTACATAATCAACTACTAATCAGGATCATTTGGCACTAAAACCGATGGTTAGCAAATAATTTGTTTGTAACAGGTATAAAAAAAACAATAAGTTTAAATAAAAAAAACTACAATATTTTATTAGGTTAAACCAAATTTAACTTTGTTGTTTACATCACTTTTCTCTTCAAAATGTTTACATCCTATGTTTAGTAAGCATGGAAATGGCTCATGTATCTTTGTGATGCTGAAGGATGGATGTAAGCTATGTAAGTTTTGTTCTGCAGGTTATTACTTATCTATAATAACAAAAGCTATGTGTAGTATGAACTATACATATATCTTATGGCATTTCCAGTCACCTACCAGGCATAACTTGAATTTTAAAAAGAACCGCCAATACAATTGACTTTCCTAAACTTGTCTAAAGATGAAGTTAAAAATCAAATAAAAAGAAGATCCCCCCCCCCCAGATCTTCCCATTACAAAGTTAAATCCGAGGAGCTAATCCATCCAAGCTCAGCATTGATTGTTGTTTCTTTGGAGATTCACAAGGAAGAACCATCAAAGTGCAATTAAATACTATATGTCATTCATTTTCTGACATTCTGCACCTCCAGTTTACACATACCCATCTCAGGGCAAAAGTGTTTGAGAAGTTTCCTTTGCCTGCATGTCCTTTGGTTCAATAAACACACTCCCGATAGTCGGTAACAGGAGTCTGGTCTGACACTAGAAAGACTCCTAGAAGGTAAACCAATCACCGTCAGGGGAAAACTGTAGCTCTAGAAACTTAAGAGACCATTCAGAGATTGTTTGTGATGTTCCTCATTCTTCACAAAAATTTGAATGAGGAATGGAATTAAACAGGTTTGCTATGATTAAAGAGATAAATTGTAAAAGATTCAGTATCTATTAGGATGCATTATTGATAAAAAGCTGATCTTGACAAAGTGTTCAAACTCCTTTCCATCCACCCCCTTCCATTCATAAGGAATATTCCCCCCGATATAGTAATTTCTAAAGTCAACACCCATGAAAGCTGGGATTTTGGAGTGGATTAAAAGGGATTTGCCATGTAAAAGATTTCAGGTCATGATAAGGTTTATGTTATAAGCTCCTAAATGATCTATTCTCAATTAAGTGCTGAAGAGCAGGACTATTCTTCAAGCTTGTGATAGGTTTTACTGTATTACATTTTGAAAGATCATCATCGTGGTATTTCTACTGTCATAAAACTCTGAAGTACTGGGTATAGTATTGACAGTAAAAAAAAAATACAAAGAGATATTTATGCTGAACTAAGCTATAGTTTAGTTTTAAACACATGGTGATTTCACTTATGTTTGCTGTGTTTGAACAATATCCCTTCCAGACTTGAAAACCACGATACAACATTCAAACTTTCAACAAAAACAAAACAACACAGTACATAATGCATTTCAAGATAATCATAAGTTTATCTCTTAAATAATATGTTATATCACAAACCAGGATTCTATTAATATTTTACATTCAGTACATGATTGTATGAAAATATTTCATATGAGATCAGAGTTATTTATATACAAAACTATTATCTTTAATATTCATTTTCTAAGGCCAAAATATACTCTATGGAAGAAATTCTTTACTATGAGACTATACTGCCGTGCTAAGCACAAAGGGGGTATCTGCAATTTTTGGCTATATTGAGATATTGATATCTACTTGATTTTGAGCTTGATTTTACCTATCAGTTACCTACTAAGGTATTTTAGCCGTAACAACAAATAATTTCCTTTAAAAAAGTATTTTTTAGTTAGTCGTATCTGCACGAATGACATGTTTTACTAGGTTATTTTAGCTGTAAGTGACATTCACTAAGCAATAAAAGTCGCATCTGCTGTAGATACGACTTATTCCCTTATTAATACGTACATACCACTTTTATATCTTAGTAAAGTAGCAGTTGCCACCTTTTTGCTTTAGTATGTTGGCAACATTCTCACATGTTTGCAAGAATTGTTTGTTAGTTAGGTAGCTTTTGTTCAGTATTTAAAAGGCCAGCTGACCATATGTGTGAGAGAGAGAGAGCATATTCAAATGATCCCCACATGTCAACAACAATACAATAATACAAATTTGAAAATGTAAACATTCTGGTTAAAAAAGTGAAATTTTTCTCTCTTGTAATATCGTTTCTTTGTGTAACATCGTTCATTTCTCTCTCCTTTTATTTTGACTTGTTTCATTTACCTTTTCCTTTTGTGTGCATTTAATAAACCCTTTTTAATTTGACTCTAAATTCTGTGTACTGTGAGAACATTTGGACATTCTTTAAACATATCTTCTGGACTAGACAACATTCGACCAGATCTTCTTTCAAGACCTTAATAACGTCAAAGTGGTAATTCAGTGTTAAAAATTAAACCAAAAGTCCATAATTATTTTCTGTTGTCAAAATTAAATTAATAACCCATATACAGTCCACTTTTATTATTTTATAAAAAAGCCTTTTGAATACGCTACATCTTTAAGTTACTGATTAACCTAAAAACTTTGTTGTTGTTAGTTTTTTGGTAACCGTGAGTTTTTTTTTTTTTTTTTTTTTTTTTTTTTACATTTTATTTAATTTACAATCTGTTCAACAAAAATAGAACAATAAACAAATATGATAAAATTTAAACACATTAGTTAGTCTTTATCCAACAATAAAGCTAACACAGGTTACGATCAGTCTCTTAAATATAAGTTTTAAGTACATAACTTTATGACTAAAAAGTGAAAAAATGCAATATTGAAGAATCTATTACATTCCAAAAAGGGTATTGTTCCGCTAAGCCGTTTCTCATTTTGGGAAAATATCCCAGTGATCTCAGATAAATCTGATAATTAATACAGACAATATTTGCTTTTGAGGTTTTTTAAAAACCATGACAATTACCGGTATTAATTACATTTGTTTCATTTTTCAGCCGGTCATCAATTTGTTAATAAGTTGATTTGATTTATGACTGTTTTTTACTTCTAAGCTTTATAATAAGTGTTTTTAAGAGGGAACTTTCCTTGTTTGCAGAATAATTTAGCCTAATAGAAGTTTTTTGTGCACAAATGTTTATTATTATCTGTAAATAAATTGAGGGTATTGTTCCGCAAAGCCGTTTCTCATTTTGGGAAAATATCCCAGTGATCTCAGATAAATCTGATAATTAATACAGACAATATTTGCTTTTGAGGTTTTTTTTAGTGCAATGAAAAACCATGACAATTACCGGTATTAATTACATTTGTTTCATTTTTAAGCCGGTCATCAATTTGTTAATAAGTTGATTTGATTTATGACTGTTTTTTACTTCTAAGCTTTATAATAAGTGTTTTTAAGAGGGAACTTTCCTTGTTTGCAGAATAATTTAGCCTAATAGAAGTTTTTTGTGCAAAAATGTTTACTATTATCTGTAAATAAATTCTGATTTTTATCAGCTGTTTTACTATTCCTAGGCTATTAATTGTTCCTGAAATAATTCTAATGATTAGGTCAAATTATCTAGACACTTTTAATTTTAGTATTATGATTAAGACTTGGCAAATTATAATTTTATGAGTAGATAGTTCTACATACATTACTAAGCATTCCTAGTTGTAAATGTGTGCTACTAATGTAATTTAGCCGTAACTGCCGCAGATACTACTTAATCAGCTTAGTAAGTTGTACATACGGCTATATAACTTAGTATTTTAGGATTAGTTAGTTGTTCCAATTAGCCGTATCTGCCATAAAAATGTGTTAAATAAGCATTTTGAAATAAATGTAGTACTTTTAGACAAAGGAAAAAATTACAAATTCAGTAAATATGGCAATATTGATCCTAGGCCCATGGTTACCGAAATTAAGAGGTTTAGACTTGGAACCTCTTTTTCTCAAAATCAGCTCAGGTGCAGATACCCCCTTTGTGCTTAGTACGGCAGTATTAAAGATTTAACATTTTTGACTAGCATCGACCTATAAATTTATTCTCTAAATTATTTATTTATTGCAATCATTTGCCTATGCACTAGGTGTACTCTCACTCATACTGATTGGTCTAAATGGAAGTTTATTGCTTATAAAGTTTGAAACGAATGTCTTGACAGAGTCTTCAGTGATTTCAGCACCATATTCCATAACACTGAATCTATTAAGGGGGAAGTCTATTGCTGTCACAAGAGGGGACGCATCTTCAAGCTTTGTGAAGGAACGCAGACTTTCGCTGGCCTCGTTCTACAACAAATAATACATTTTTATACAAAAATGCAAGTTGAAGAATGAAACTACCAGTACTATTTTCATACAGGATGATCAATATCCTCTTTCTTTTGACCGGCACACTACACTTGGGACCACAACCAACATAATGTTGTGATTTGGCCAACCATCAAACAAACAAGGAGTAGTGAAAAGATTTAACCAATAGATTAAGAAATAAATATCTGTTGTAGAACTGAGTGTTAAGTAATGCACTGGATCCTCCAAATAATAACAGGTACTGGGTGGTTTTATGCTTGACATTGTTCCAGAGGTACTATCCTTTCCCTGGAGCATACCTCTGCGTCATGATGATGACACATACTTACTTCCGCAGCTCTACAGGCCTTGGTGGCCTTTGGCTTCCGCTACAATTTGCCTCCAATCGCCTCAATCTTGCGCCATCTCTCTCCAATTCCTCACTCTCAACGTCCTCAGGTCATCCTCTACTTCATCAAGCCATCTTCTTCTCGGCCTACCCCTTCTCCTAGTCCCTTTAAGGTTCTGGCACAATAGTTCTTTGGGCTGCCTTCCATGAGACATTCTCTCCACATGGAACCAACCGATCCTTATTGCTTTGATGAAACACACAATATCCTCCCCTTGCAAAATGTCATTTACTTCTACACTCTTCAATATCCTCCATCTATTCCCTTTCTTCACCGCTCCATGTATTCTTCTTATTATTTTCCTTTCGAACACTCTCAATGCGTTTGTGTTCACTTCGGAAAGGGACCAGGTTTCTGCACCGTACGTAACAACAGGCCTAATGAGAATCTTTTACAGCTTCATCTTTGTCTTGTAGTGCATCAGCTTGGATTTGAAGATCCCAAGGCTAGCATCATATGCTCTACCAGCCATGATTTGGTTTGTGATTTCTTGCACAACAGTGTTTTTGCAATTCAGCCTCTGCCCCAAGGTAACCAAACCCATCCACATCCTTAAAACAATAGTTGCCTACATCCAAGTTACAGAGGAGCCCCTGCGGTCCTGGATTCAAATCCTGCCAACTCATCAATGGATTTTATCTAAGTGATAATGCTGCAACCCCTAGGTTTAGCCTGAATTAATGTGAAAAACGATTCCGGGCTCATGCCTAAAAAAACAACATCCAAGTTATGGATTCTCCTTCTGGCTTCCAGGTCAGAAATTTTCATGTAGTGTGTATTTTGCTCATTTATTTCCAGACCCATACGATTAGCCTCCTCTTCAATAGTCCAAAACATTTCTTATAGGTCTTCAGGGTGTCTAGCAACACGCACTAGGTAAGTAATCAGCATAGGCATGCGCTTGAATCATCCTAGGATTGATGATCCTCTCAGGTCTAGTCTACACATAGCACTATGCAAGGCCAAATTAAAAAGCATAGCTGATAGTGCATCACCCTGCCTGACACCTCTTGAAATCCTGAATGTTTTACTTTGTTTTCCACCTACAGCTACTAAACTATAAGTGTGTTCTAGTGTAACTTTTGTGAGCCGCACCAGCTTCCCATAACGTTCGAGGGCATCAAATAGTTTTCTCCTGTCTATACTGACAAATGCCTGTTTAAAGTCAATGAACAACATGTGCAAATCAAATCTGTATTCATAAGTCCATTCCATAGCCATAAAAAAAACAAGCATGTTAAATATTTGATCAATAGTTCCTCTTCCTGGCCAGAACCCACATTGGCACTCCCCGAGTACATTCTCTGTGAAGGGGCTAAGTCGCATGACGAAAGTAGCAAAGGATATATTGTACGCTACATCCAACAAAGTGATACCACGATAGTCGCTGCATACTAGTTTGTCACCCTTTTGTATACAGGAGTATTTACTCCATTGTTCCAGTTGCTGGGAAGAGATTCCTCTCTCCATATCATTAATATAAGTCTGTGTAAACAGAACGCCAATTCATGACCTCCATGCTTCCAAAGTTCAGCATTAATCTCATCCTCACCTGGCGCTCTGTGGTTCTTCTGCTTCTTAATACCTACATACCTCGACCTCTTCTAAAGAGGTCTCTTCAACCCACGAGTCAGCGGTTTGATATTTTGGCTGCCAGTCTAGCACTCGGTCTTCTCCGGTATTGTTTCCATTTAAAAGTTCTCTAAAGTGTTCAGCCCATCTGTCAAGTACTGTGGATGCTTCCTCTATAAAATTTCAATCCTTGTCTTTGCAAGCGTTGACTCGTGGCTGAAAACCTTTAGTCATACGTTTGATCGCAGTTCGCAGTATTCGCAGTATAAAATTTCCTTGTTTCATTTTGGTCATCTAAATGCTGAATTTCCTTTACCTGGGCCTTGATGTATTGTTTCTTTTTCTTTCAAAGTAGTATTATATTGGCTGTTCTTCGGTTTTTTTTTTATATTCATCAGTAGTCTGTCTTGTTGGCCTTTGCAACATTCTTTGTCTCTTTTAATTCTTCCGCATGATTGCATCCATACACTCATTGTCGAACCATTCTGCATTTCTTTGTAATATTTTTTTACCTATAGTACTCTCAGCAGCTTTGTGTATTACTTTCTTGATCGATTTCCATGCTTCTATATTTCCATTAATTGCATCTTGTAATATCAAATTTTCATTTATAGCCTGCTGGTAATCTCACTCTCTGACATTGTCATTGAGCAGATCACAATTCCACCTTTTCTTTTTCACTCCGGGATCATTTGCTACAAAAGAGATTTTCTCCTTCACAAAAGCTTTAACCAGAAAGTGATCAGAGCCACAATTAGGTCTCCTTACAGGCTCTCACATCCATGATTGTAAATACGAGTAAATACAAGTTGCATGTCGCTTGCTCACCAGAACATGATCTATCTGGTTCACACAATTCCTGCCTAGCATTTTCCATGTACCTTTGTGGATATCTTTGTTCGCAAAGGAGGGTGAATAGCATTTGATAGAAATGTACAAATAAATTACTTACAATTCTACAAAATATTTATAGGCTGTATGATAGGCAATCAATAAAATCCATAAACATTCTTTCTTATGCAAGATGGAACGTCTATTTAACGTTTAATTTTATACTTCTTCTTACAAACCTCAACAGCAACAAAGAAGAGTAATTCGTAGTCGAGATGAAGAGATCGAGAAGCAATCCACTCTGCAACTGGTAGCAAAACAGCTTCTCCGAATTCTAAGTCTTCATCTTCGTCTCCATCTGAAAGAGCCAGTGTTTTTTAAGTAGGCATTTGCTATAAGCCCAAGAGATGATTGTACCCCCTCCCCCTTTTCCTCATGGGGAATCTTTCTCTTGGCACCAACAAACCTAAATCCTCTTCCACCCCACCAGCCAGCAATTGGGCCGGGACCCCCCAGTAAACACAGCCTTTTTTTCACTTCAAGATTGTTTATTTTAATTTTCTAATACTATGAAATATTATAACTAAGATAATAGGATAAAGAGTTGTTAAAGGGGTTGTTTTTGAAAAAGAGTGCCATAACCATTACCTCTAGTAAAAAAAATTAAAAGTACTGTATGTAAGGTTGGATCTATTAATAATTTTGTTAAAAACTACTTAACTAAATTTTACATTTAGTTTCTAATTTTTGCGTTGGAAAAATATTATTTTTATTTCTCAACTAAGACAATCATTTGAGTTGATATATTTGGCAACTTTCTTAGGTCATGATGTTGCTCAAAATCACTACAAATAGATGTGAACTCACAATGACAAATGAAAACTAGATCCAAAAGCATAGAAACGTTTCTCAGTTGTAATCTGGTAACCTTTGCATCTTAATTGAGACGAGCACTTAAAAAACATTCAGACAGGATGGGACTGGATTAGGTTAATACTGCAGAGATGGTCAATAAAACTGATTCTGTGCAATCATTGAGGTTGGCCTTTAATAAATAACTTTTCCATATACCTCCTAACAAAACCATACGCACTAAGTTATAATTTAGATTTTATGTAAGGTACTTTAAACAAATAACATTTTTTAATCCCAACCTTCAGTAAAAGCATTAATTTAAGATTTCACTGAAGTGCTTTAGAAGTGTTTTTGATGTAATACCTCTTATTCTTTTATGTACCAGCGCGAGGAGTATCCATAAAATAAGTTCTCTATCGAGCTCCTATAGCAGTCAAGTAAGCTAGTTCAAATCTGAGACCGACACTGGGTTCTTTACTTTATCAAATGCAACTCTAGCCAATTTCCACCCCTACGTGACAATTAGTCATGTGATAGCAGTCAGAAACGATGTGAAGAAATATCTAAGCTCCTGCAGGGTAGGAATCGCCTTCTGTGATTAGATTTCGGTGGTCTAAGGCAACTATTCAAGTCCATCACTTTGGATGGAATCAAATTGAGATAAGTCAAAGAGTATAGACATAGAACGAGCGACAAGGAAAGAAGGAGTTTGGAGTTGGAGGTGATCTTAAGCATTTGCCCATTGTTTGCCAGGTTTTGCATGGTGTATGCCGCCTGAGGTCTTTCATCAGTCTTGATTGAGAATAGAGGGATCTTGGTTTTAATGTTGATCTCGTTGTGACTGAACGAGTAATTTGTCTAACTAATAGGGACAGCTCTGTAAAACTATCCAGGACACTGGTAAACCCTGATATTCTTTAACGCACTGATCAGCAAGTAAAATTTGTTCAGCTTTAGGCACTGTCGCAATGGAAGTCCTACCGACCTCATTGCTCAAATGTGTACATAAGCCTTCTGTGAACTCCATAAGCCACTTATGCACATTTCTTTATTCAAAACACTTTCCTGCATACACATATGTAACTGGCAACATTTCAAAAGGGATTAAATCCCTACTCAAACAAACCTAATCACAGAAGGAGATCTATCCTTAGCAGAAGCGTAAATTTTCCGACACTCCATTTTTGGCTACTATGTGGTGTAAAAATGGTGTGTCGGAATTGCATTGACTTTTGTATACTGAAGTAGACATATACCATCTATATGGACCAGCTTCAGTGTAATGAGCCAATCACAGATTTTTACTTTCTCTTCCTATAAAAAGAAATATATTTTCTCTCCATGTAAAGGAAGTGTTGTTTAAAAATGTTCAAATTTGAGTTTTATGTGGGTGGTAATATCCTATAATAATAATAATATATATTTTACTTTAAAAACTAGTGATAACTTTAACATGAAGATGGAATGTCTAGTTCTCACCATAGTCAAAGCTAATAGTCACATAGCAATGGAAAGTGACTAGAATTGTAGCAATGAAGTAAAAAAAACACAGCGTTGCCTCGTTTGGCCGTGAGAGCTTGATGGAGAACTTAATTTACAGACTACCCTCGTAGAATTAGATATTTACTAAATAGATGAAACAACAACTTGCCTTTACGATAACAAAGGTTGAGGTAAACCTGCAAGGTACTTTTTTATAGATACTTTTTTTGGAAATTAGGTTATGAATTCAACTTAGCAACCGAACACCAAGGTGCTGAACTAGGTATTTATATTAATTGTTTATTGATTCAAAAGTGGTGGCTTATCAAATAGCTCTTATCCTTTTTACCATCGAATAATGCTTGTAGTATGTAGAGCGAAATTACAACTAGTTCAACCAACCTACGAACAGCACAACTGCAGGAGAATCATACAGGAGCTCTGCTAGCCTGTCTGTCAGAATGTTAACTGGCCTCTGCCTCCATGGGAAACACTGCAAATAAAAGAAACTTGAGGTTTTACAATACTCATACCTGTATTTGAAGTGTCAGAGAAAGGTAACAACAAACAGAGACCCACTGATACTTAAGTATCAACTATGAGTACAAACGTACTCGATTAGACACTCAATGGGGGCTACCGTTACCTGAACAGCGCTGTTGAAGAGTAGAGTCAGCGGCCTGAACTACACCACTTCAGTCATGTCGCAGTTTAGTTTTTTTTTTTTTTTTTATTTGAACGTTTGTTGTAGGTTGTAAAATGTCATTTTGTTGATGAAATTTATTTGTTTGTTTTATAACACATTTTTAATACTATGATTTAAGGGTGTTCAGAGGTACACTGCACTACCGACTGACTACCGCGAACCAAGCTACGTAGCCAAAATTGGTAACAATTATTAGCTTTATCAGTCCCCTCTTATATGTGTATACTAAATGGTATCATGTATTGCAGTGACTTAGGTCTGTGCGCTCATTATAGAGGGTGTTTTTAAAAGAATGCCGGGATTTTAAATGGTAATTGTATGGGTACTATTCAAAGTAACTAAACGTTTTATATGCCAAATTGAAGCTAAAATAACTAAATTTTGTTTCCCGAGTAGCAAGGGAGATAACTTTGACCCTGGCATGCGCAAAACAGGTGCGCGGTGGTAGGCCACTATTGTGACTCATACGCCTGACGCTAGTCACCAGTACGTTTACGGCGCAACAGAAGGTACAGATTGTAATCTGTAATTCGCAGAGTTTATATCCATTGCTAAATTTAACTTAATTTAAATCTACTTGATGATAAAGAAACTTGAAGCTGGTTTAATGAGTTTTGTGGCACCGAAGTGTTTTGAAATACATTCACCTGGCCGGCTAAAAACAAGTGATGACATAGTCGAAAAAATCCGACAATGCTGCAACAGAAGCCCGAAAAAATCCAAGTTTTCAGTTGAACGAACCTAAATTGGCCACTTTATGATGTTATCTATATAGGATAGAGGCTTTTTGCCGAAAAATATTCAGTTAAGACATCAGATATACCCACCGATCGCCCTAAGCGTACAGACTTTGCCAGTTTTACGCTCATGTAAGATTGATGAAAATCTGAATTTTATTAAATCATTACGAATTGTATCAAAGAATGAGAAAAAAACTTTATTCTTTTCCCTTCAATTTGACGTTTAAATCGTTTAATTATATTGAATAGTCCCCTAGCAAACAACCGTTTGAAATCCCGCCATTCTTTTAAAAACACCCTTCCCCAACACATCTTGTTCCTAAACTCTCTTTCATGTTCACATTTCACTAAGGTATTCTCTGCAAGGCATGTTAATTACTTAAAACATCAATGTTGTGTTCATTGCGCCATGTTATCTGTGCTGTTGCCAAACATGTAGAAAACGAACTAATGATCAAGGAACATAATGTGGACATCTAGATGTATACAAGATATACATAATTATTTATCTATATATGTCAAAAAGACAGTTATGTGGCCTGATAACAAAGTGCTTTGTCAAGCAAATGGTACTCACCCTACTAGGCCAGTCAAATCGTACATAAAAAGAGGCTAAAATTGCAAAGCGTGATGTATTGCTGCATTTTTAATATGTTGTTGGGACCCGTTAGGGTAACTCAAAACCAAGTTTGCAGCTTCGAGATCCCTGTGCTCCCTGCGTAAAAAGTAAAATATTACAAAATTAATGTATTTTTTAAAGTTTTTTGTTTATAACTTATTAACAGTGCATTTTTCTTAATACTACTCAAATGTAATAATTAAAGTACATAAAATTTCCAACAATTTAAGCATAGTTTCATTTTTGTGTGTCAAATAGTTTTTGAGAAATGATTTTTCAAATATTACAATTTTTTTAAGTAATTACCATAATTTACATTTTCCTGGGTTGGACCCACAAAAACTGTTAAGTTTTAGATATAGTTTTTGACGCCATTCCATGTACTGATTTATGTACAATATGAAATAAACACTATTTGATTTGATTTGAACACAATCGTTGCGTCTACTACTACGGTATATAATTTTTTGCTGTTTCAAATATGTATATGATGCATTTTAACTACAATAGTACAGGTTCTACATCAATAAGACTCATGCTGATTGCTGATGTACTTTTTCCCGCAGCATCTTTTCCGAGAGCCTGAAAGACGACCTCCTGTTGTGTCAACCTTGTTCACTGATTAAAAGGACAGGACGTCACTTGCAGGATTTTGTTTTAAACTAAAATGGAAAAATGACTTTGTTAAGTTAAAATGGCAAAAGATAAGCTGTGTTTTTATCTGCTATTTCTATCTATAGGGTGAATATTATTTATTTTGTACTGTATTGAAATTGGTCCCGGGTCCAGGTCTTACCATGAGTACTACGGTAATAGATCATTCCCTATATATGAAATTTGCTAAAACCTTATAATTTTGTTTATTTCGATGTCAAAAAAATGTCATTATTTATACACATCCAGGACTGATTTACTTTTTCAACTTCAAATTCCCAGAGGTCAAAAACGCCTTCCATTCAAGTTTATGTAAATGTGTGTGTATGTCCATCAGCACATGAACTAGAGTAAAACTCATCCGATTTTGATTAAATTAAAAGCAAATGTTATGAACCAGTATGATCGTACTAAAGGGTACGGGGTTTTATGGGATTAAAATAGGTTTCCCCATTCTCACCCTAAAAACTCCTCCTAGGAAGCTGGATAAAAGTACCTAATTGCTTTGTATGGTGACAACACATTCCACGATGAATTCGAAAACCTTCGGTTCCGCCTGTTTGTAAAGGCAGCAGCCTGCGCTAAGGTAAACTTATCACGCTTGCCCACCCCCAAGATGCAGCTTCCTTCCACTAATTTCGAGCATACCACCAAGTGCAAAAATGGTTAGGGATTGAAAAGGATCCCACAGAGTGGGGTTGGTCAAATAGCACAGCAGGATTGGTTCCAGTGAAAACAACAAGCAGTCCAACCAACCTTCTGAAACTAGTTTCATGTAGGTGCAAAAAGGGATGCAAGGGTGCTTGCACATGTTGGAAGGCCGGGATAAAGTGTTCACCATTATGTACTCCTTGCTCTGCTAAGAACTGCCAAAATGTCACATTACCATTTATTGAAGAGGATGAAGATGACCCTAACGATAATATGTCTTTTCCCGAAGATTTTGAATCAGGAAACATTTCTAATACCTTGCCTTCAGTGTCGAAAAAGCCAAAATATTAATTATAAGAATGTTTTGTCATTATTTATCTTTAAATATAACTTTTAATCTTAAATATGTTTTTCCTTATTTCGTTTTTATCACTTAATGGTTGGGGACATTATTTAAACTCATTAAATAAAAAAATCGTGATATTCATAAATTATTATTTGTATAGTTTTCAGACAAGTGTTGAAGGTACAGACAGACTTGGCTTTATGATAAAACGAAAGCCAATAACATTTACAACAAAAGCAGTTTTTAAGAATTCTGCCATAATATGGGTATTACACAATTTTTGTGGGTCCAATCCAGGAAAAATGTAAATTATGGTAATTACTTTAAACAATTTGTAATATTTGAAAAATCATTTCTCAAAAACTATTTGACACACAAAAATGAAACTATGCTTAAATTGTTGGAAATTTTATGTACTTTAATTATTACATTTGAGTAGTATTAAGAAAAATGCACTGTTAATAAGTTATAAACCAAAAACTTAAAAAAAATACATTAATTTTGTAATATTTTACTTATTACGCAGGGAGCACAGGGATCTCGAAGCTGCAAACTTGGTTTTTAGTTACCCTAACGGGTCCCAACAACATATTAAAAATGCAGCAATACATCACGCTTTGCGATTTTATTGTCCAATTTGACTGGCCTATACCCCACTTACTTGACTAAAAATATCAAAATTGAAAGTTTGTGTGAATTCCCATTTACTTATTGAAATCTCCATAACACTCAGGAATCATACCATAATTTTCTAGAATTTTACCTCTCCATCAAGGTCCTCCTTTACTTCACTCCTGCCTTCCTCAGTGATAATGGTTCCATCAGGGTCCAGGAGGATCAGAGTGGGTATACCATGGACATCTAGGTTTGAGGCAAGCTCCTTGCAGTAAGAGCTCTTATAAGGCAAAGCTGTCCAAGGCATCGTGGAGAGATAGCTCTCAAAAGATTCTTCACTCCTAAAATAAAAAAAATAAAATTAACCAAAAGTTATTCCAAAATGTTATAATTTCAATGACTTATTTAGAATTTATTACTGGATGTAAATGCATGACTAGAAACTATATGAATTGAAATAGTTATTTGTGTAACTAGTGGTGAAAGTGGCACTTTGCTGCACACGAGAGCAATGTTTAGAATGTTTTAGCAATGATGGAATGATCTCGAGTGCAGCAAAGGCCTTTTTCACTCGTGTTACACATTATATTTTTCCTACAGTCACTATAAAGCATAAATAATTAGTCTTTCAAACACTATACAACACGTTTTTAGGTTCAGCTGGCAACACAAATGGTGCCCTAGAGAAAGTAGTACCCGCGGTCCGTATCACTCCGCTATTTTTCCTCGGCAAGAAATGTGCTCCGCGTTTTGAGAATATAGTTCCTTATGTTTTTGTAATTTGAAGTGGTTTCCGCGCTTAAAAAAATGCTTTAAAGGTATTTTCTTGTTTATTAGGATCGTAGGAATGTTTTAAAAACGTTTAAAAGAAAAGTCCACCAAAAAGTTCAGAAATACCAAAACTATAAACACGAAATGACAGGTTAAATCGTAGTTATAATAGTCAATCAGCTGCTCATAGTATTATTATCTTAAGTGTTGCCAACCTATTTCCAAGCATACACGGATTACGTGCATAATAGAACCACGCCGTTTTGTGTTGTTTCGTTGGAATCCTGATGTGTGGCAAAGTATAAACCGTACGACAAAGTATAAACCGTACGGCAAAGTATAAATATGCAGCAATTAGCAGCTTTCTGTACTATAAACAGTACAAGGAAGCCAACTTTGCCGGGTGACTGTAGGAAAATATAATTTTTTTTTTGTTTTCAGGAATATAGGTGAAATTTGAAATTTGAAGAAACTTACATTACATTATACAGGGTGTTCCACGTAAGGTGTCTCAAATCGATTATGGAAAACAGCTTAACGTACAAGGATGAAATAAAATTATTTCCTGCTAAATCGACTCCAAGGAATAATGTAAAAATATTCTTAGCTTTTTTCCGATACAGGGTATGCCAAAAACAGAGGGTCACTATTTCGAATCTTGGAATTTTCAAATGTAAGCATATGTCCTGTTATACACCGTTTTAAATGTATTTTTAATAGACAAACATGTTGGTGAAAACAGAAATTTTGGGTTTGACGCTAAATGAAATGGGGCCATTAGTGTTAAACCCAAATAACATGCATTTGATATAGGAAAATTAGTCTTTTTGTTATTTACACAAAAACTAAAATAGATACAAAGTAAGTGTAAATTATAAAGTTGTTAAGAATTTAAAATTCTATAAAATGATATGCCATTTGACATATGTTAATATTTGAAAATTTTGAAAAATGGGCATTTGCAAATTTTCTAAATTAATTTTTCAGGGATTTTTATTATTTAAAAAAACTGTTACTTGTAGCTCATCACAGTAAAGCTAATTTTTATAAAGAGTAAGAAAATTCAACCGGAGAAGGGCTAAGTGCATTGGTATGGGAAACACAGAGTATTAAAAACATTTTAATTTTTCCCAAAAAAATAGCCGCCATTGTGAAACGGAAAAAGATAATTAATATCTGTTTTCGCCAAATTAAATACCTATTAAATACCTTTAAAATTATGCATAACATAACATATGCTTAATTTTGAAAATTCTGAGATTCAAACTAGTGACCCTCAGTTTTTGGCACACTCTGAATAGGAAAAAGATTTAAAATGTTTTTACGTTATTCCTTCGGGTCGATTTAGCTGGAAATAATTTTACTTCATCCTTGTACGATAAGCCGTTTTTCCGTAATCAATTTGAGACACCTTATGTAGGACACCCTGTATATTTATCAGACAGTTTACCTTTGACTGTTTCGGGATATCAATAAACTTACATTAAGTTCAACAAACTATTCTAAAAAGCTATAAATAACTTGTGCAGTATTTATAACAAAATATATGAGTTCTCATATTTATTTTTAAGTGTTGGACAAAAGGATATCAGTCATATGGTTTATAAAATCTTGTCAAAGAAGAAGTTGTGTGGGGGAGGGTTTAACTTCCATCCTTAGACACTAGAGGTACAGCTCTTTATACAAATAATTTTCATATTTACAATCAAAACTATACCAGCAAATTATTTATTTTATGATTGTGTTCCCCCTCCTTGATACATCTTTACACAAAATTTCTGAAGAATTTATTTTCTAAATGCTGACAAAGTTGACTGCTGAAAGTAAAGACACTAAAGTTTCAAACCTGTCTGAACTGATGAATATCACTTCAAACTTGTGTCCTCGAGCTTTGATTTTGCGATAACACTCGATGAGTTGAGGTGTGAAAGCCTTACACGGAGGACACTGTAACATGCAACCCACTTATATATTGATAGATCAATTATATAATCTGCACAGAGTATCATGTAAAACATTATTAAGTATAAAACTTAACTTAAGTAATTCACCCTTTACAAGAGCAGGAAATTTTAAATGTAATGAGTACAACACTGTTGGATACCATTGGCTTTTTTAACTAATTTCCATATAGGAAAGTAGCTATAACTATTATTGGGACAGTAAGACATAGACCCATGACCAATTTTCTTTTTAATTTTAATGTACATAGAGACCAAAAACACGATTTGTTCAAGAGGTGTTCAAGAGGAGAAAATATCAATCTTTTATGTTTTTTATTTACCTTTAAGGGGAGCACAACAGCCTATCGGCTATCCAGGCATCTGAATTAAATTAATGTATTTTAACATTGATGTAGATTATGTTATCAAATGCTACTCATTTGATATTTACTCACCCAATGTGCTGAGAAATACAGCCCCTTGATGAAACCATCCAATGTACTGTAGGGGATTATTTTGGGTCCTAAAACATTATGAACATTCTTAATTATATAGTTTACTGGCCTTGAATTGTTTGAAAAAACATATCTTAAACAAAGGAAATTGTAACTATGGCACAATTTTCTACAATTCTCCTACATGGAAAATGAGTCATTTTTAGAATACAGTATAAGTAAAAATAAAAACAATTTACAATATAACTAGAAAATTTATTCTGAATTTGATTAACTTTTAAGTGAAATTTTTCCCCAAAATCTTGTATGATGAGCTTAAAAGTTAGTGGAATAACATGTGATTTGGTTCTGTACAATTTGAAAACCACACCACAATTGAATTCTCTTCCTTAAAAGTAATTTCCTTGACACTAAAATGTACTCCTTTACCAATCAATTACTTTATTTCAGATCAATGAAAATAAACTAATAAATCACCTACAAAAGACGTTTAGGTACCTTAACTTATTTAAAAAAAAGGTTGTACGTATTATTAAAATGGTGGCCACCAAATTATTTTTCACCATTTTAATAATTACTGCTTTTTACATAGACTAGGAAAAATTCTATCTAGATTTAAAAAGGAATTTTTATTAATAATGTTAAGTTAAACACTTATTTTAGATTTAAAAGAGAACAATACAATTTAATAGTGTTGGCTACCACTGTTTTGTGATAAAAGCACTTCAGTAAAAGCTTACTTCAACTGAAACCCACTCTAACACCAATCCTTGCTGGTGGAGCTGTTGAGATACCCTTTCTATTATCCCGTTGAAACGCCCCTGAAGAAAACAATTCATTGTTCACGATTTTTCAAAGACAATTTTTAATACGGTGTTACTTTTCTTTTTAAATATACAATAACAGAAGAGTGTTTCAGTTCAAACAATCAAATTTTAACACAATGGTTACTGGAAGTAGTTATTGGTATATAGTCTGCCGTATTTTTTTTTTTTGGAAAACATACTTTATGAAATAGCTAGTGTAGTCTTCATGTCAGACCCCAGTCAGGGTCAGGGACCAAGGTATTCTTTCTTATTTTTAGAGTTCCCCGAAACCAGAGAACATCCTTAAAATAGTAACATAGAGTTTCAAAAATATTTGCGGACCCCTCGTAAACTTAAACAGACTTAATCACTTATAAAAAGTTTTGTACATTTTTCTGAGTAATAATAATCATATTTTTATCAAAAGAGAATCTTAATTTAGAAAGCTCTGAAGGAATTTAAATATCAACTCACATCAACACATACCTTGTTCTACGTTGTTTTAGCATCACTGTTTTTGACTGTCCCAAAATGGGGTGTTTCAGAGGAAACTTCAGTTTTTTTTATACAAACCTTAATGGCCCCATTCGGGGAAATTTGGTAAAACTGAGGTGCTGGTGATAAAAAAAAGAATATAATATCTAGAGCAAGCTTTTAATTAGAGGCACTAAGGAACCACACCTGATATTACCATTTCTGTCCGATTGGGACATGGGATCAACGTAAAAGATTCCTTATGGTTGGCCAGATTATTAAGGTACGTGTGATATGATCACTCATGTACTTCAAATGTTCATATCATGCGTACTTCACTTCAAGAACCTGGCAACCAAATTAAATTATTAATAAACTGTTCTTGAAATTGGGAATCAGAGGTGCCCAGAGGGTGGGACAGTGAGGCGGGTGTGCCACTGGGATTTTTGGGGGGATTTCAGGAGGTGATTTTAATGCCATTAATAATTTACTAGGTACGTTTTTTAGCAAACCTAAAATATGTTTTGTTTGATTCATACTTAAGATTATTTTTAACATGATTTAGGTTATATTCATAATTTAAATTTGTTTCTTGGAACAATCCAATTATGTCTTTGCGACCACAGGAGAATGTCAAGACATTGTTGTGATAACGGAAGGCAAGGCAATGATGATATCTTCGCCATTGCGGAATTATGTTGAGATATTGTCGTAAACACGAGAGACGATGGTGATGTCTCCTTGACCATGGAGGGATGTCAAAATATTGCTACAATCCAGAGAGAGGATAGTGATATCTTTGTGAGTATGGAGGGATTTCAAGATATTGCCGCGATCACGGGAGGCGGTGATGATGATTTCGCAGCCGTGGAGGCCGTACACTGTACTGTACAGTAATACATTGAAATACATTCAACTTATTTGGCCATGTGTCACACACAATTTAGTTGTGCATCATAGAATACGTTAGTTTAAAAAAACATGTTCATAACTCATTATCAGTGAGGGGTTAAATGTCAAGTTTAATGATATAACAGGAGGTGATGATGATGTCTTCGTGACCGTGGGAAATATTGAAAGATTGTCGAGTTCACAGGAGGCAATGGTGATGTGTTTGCGACCACTGAGGGGTGTCAAGATATTGCCACGATCACGAGAGGTATGTCTTCGGATGAAGATGTCTTAGCAACCGCGGGCAAATGTCAAGACATTTTCGTTGTCACGGATTATTCTATTGACTATTTTATGATTCAGGCAGACAGAAAACCACATTCTAGGAGAGGGCACCGGGGTAAAAGAAGTTATATTTTCTTCATTTCGGTATTATCTACCTTGTCTTGCGTTTGTCCATTCTTTTCTTTTTGATTTTGTCTGGGTTTGGTGAAGAGACCATCCCCAATTCTTAATAATGAGCATGGCCATTTCATCATTTAAAAATAACCCAACTATCAATTGTGACTATTTCATCCTCCTCATAATTTTTGAATTGGAAAAAGAATGTTTCTTATACAACTTTTCAGAGGAGGGGGTGGTAAAGAAATGGGAATTATGAAATGGGGGATTTGTCTTTGCACCTCTGACCTTGGGGGGGGGGAGGGTACCTCTGCTGGGAATACTACACAAACCTACAAGTTTACTGTGCTTCCGCTTCTCGTATTTTGCACATGGCTCACTCGTATGTACAATAGTTTTTCTTCATGTCGTTTTCAGCTACTACGATGAGACTAATCGTCACATAAGGGTGAGAACGGGCTACAACAGTAGTATTTGAAATGAAGAACACGTCATTGGTCTCAAGCTTGCTTATGGCTTGGATCTGAGTTTGATGAAGACCTCAATTTAAAGACAGAAGTCATATGTACCTCGCTGTAAATTAGATTGTTCATCCGACCCTTATTTTGAATTCTTCTGATAATGAACAAGTCATGATATGAGAGTGGTTCTTATACACAGGATGAACATTACCTTTCCTGAGTCCTCCCGCAATCAAGCCCTTCTGGGCAGCTTCATTCATGAGTATGTGGGCAGGACGAGGTATCCAAGGGAAGCAGCTGCCCGTGGGGTCATCATTGAGGTGGTAGCTAGCGTCCCTCGCCAGCACCTTGCCCGTGTGGGCACACAGCAACACCAGCATGCCCACCTTGCCCCTACATCTGTGCTTCAGTCTCACCTGCCAAGAATACAACCAAAACAATCAGTTCATTTAAATATTGTACTGTACATTTATCGTCTCACTCCAATCAAACGCTGATGAGTAATTGGTTCATAATAGTTTTGTTAACTGATTTTTGCTATGCCCAAATTTGCAGGACACTGTGGAATGGAGTTCCATTTCTTCTTCCAGAAAATTTTGTTTAGTAACACAATTTTAAAGATAGGAATTCCAATTGAATCGGTACTGACGTTGCATACTGTTTTACTGCGTTTAGTTGTACCAGGATGATAATTATCAATAGATAGTAGGGGATTGCAGCGGTATTAATATACGTGATTGCAAACACTATGACTCATTGACAATTCTCTTCCAGCGAAAATGTTAGTGCCAACAACTTCTTTAGACCCTATTTCCTTGCTCCCCTACCCTTGAGTGAAAGGGATGTTTAAGTGCAACTTAGGAATGGTTAGAGGAAAAGGATTTTCAGCTTCCAAAAAAATTGTCATTCTTAGTTTATTTTTTGTGAAGATATTAGATATGTTCATATGTTATATCATATTTTCCAGGTTGTCGGGAAATTAAGTTATGTTTTTGACACAGAAAAACAAATGCATAGTTGTAAGGTATACAAGTTTGCTGCAACGGGAGTTAATGCCCAGGAACTGAAAATAAATGTGTTTAAACATTTTTTTCACCGTTACTGATTATGCATGTTATCAGCTGTTTGTGGATCAGATTTTCACTAAAAAATTACCTTAATCATTTAAGATGTATTTGGCATGTATGGTTTTTTAGCAAAATTTGATAGCTTGGTATGAAATAAATAAATTTTATTGATGTATATTTTTAAATGACGTTTTGTCTCTCAGGCTGATGAAAAATAAAAATGGCCCCCATTATGTAATGAGTTAAAATAGAGACCTCTAATTTTTGCCAATATTCTTTTTGGCTGATGGCCTTTAAAATGAGTTGTCTTTTTACCTCTGAGGACACCAAAACGAAAAATAAAAGTGGTCCCGGGTCTAGGTCTGACCATGAATCCTATGGTAATAGCTTATTCTCTATGGTAAGTTGGCTTGACGTTTTGCAAGCCGGGCTGCCGAAAATTGCTACTTGGATGCTGGTTCTGGATCAAATGTTCATTTATTTAGGTAAAACATTTTTCTTTAACACAGCACTATTTAAAAGGTTCCATCCACATTTGTGGTAACTTCATCATCCGCATTGTTGTCGTTATGTCGTTACCTAGCAACCATAATCTTTATTTCAATACATTGTACTAATGACGTTAGATCTAATGTTTTGGTTAACTGTGTTAACATCTATTTTCTGTCATAAGATTGTCATCTTTTCCATTTTAACACATTTTCTTTTTTTATCGTGATGGAAACAGCGTTAACTTTACGAGCTGAAGCGTCTTGCAAGCTCAATCATTTCTAAAGCTATCTGACTACATAGAAAATTAAACACAACTTCGAGACTACAAAAAGTTACTTTCGTTCCTTGGCGAGAGTTAGAAAATAGTAATCTTACCTTTTAAGGTTTTATTTACTTATGCATATTTTATATTTATGCTTTATAATTCGTAAAAAATTATCCGTGAAAATCATTCAAAGAGACGAAAATCCTGTCCTCAGTGTTCCTGGTCCAAAACTAACCTTAGGGTAAAAGAAGAAATAATTTGAACATCGGTAATGTAGGCTATGTAGCATCATTGACAAGGATTCATAGTCAATGGTAGCATACTACAAAACAAAACAGAAATTTCGTAAACTATTTTCTTCTTAAATCCAAATTCTATCGACATGCATACCATTAGGTCAAACGAAAAAAATTGGGTAGCAAATCTGGCTGAATTGTGGCATTTGGAATCGACGGAATATACGATTGCCAAAAGTTGATCATAATAAGCAAAATTATAACATATTGGTACAATCAATAGAATAAGAATCATAAATATGCTGTAATTGAGACTGCAGTGCATTGAGATAGTCAATTTCAGATTGTTATAAAATACAATAATGCAATTGAAAGAGACGAGCATCATTTGTACAAAAGAATGTATAAACAATGAACTCCGAGCGGGAGCTAGGTTAGTCATTATTATTTGCAGTTGTTTTCTATTCTAAGATGCACTTTTAATCAAGACAACTCTCTGCGGATTCGAAAGAATGCATTTTTGTCAAGGTGCATTAAATTATAACAGTCATACCAGCGCCAATTAAATTCTGATTTATGAATAAAATTAGTTCAAATATGTTTATTATGACAATAAGTGGTGCATAATACAGCTATGTTAGCGATTTTTAGTTTGTGTTAAATAAATTTTATTATAATTATCTGTTTCTATCCTAAAGGCTATGTAACAGCCAAAATGCTGACAGTTTAAAGTTCCCTAGCGGCTGTGGCGTACATTCACTTTTAACTTCACACAGCATAATTTCACATAAATATGTGATTTCTGATTTCACATTGGATATACTATATCCCGCCTTTGTGTATCCATTATATTAAATTTATTACTATACTTTCCACTTTCATATATTATTTAGTAGTACATCTTTTTATTTATGGCGTTTTTAGTGAATTACCCATATGGAATAAGCATTACCGGTACCGTAGGTCTAATGGTAAGACCTAGATCCGGGACCGATTTGCTTTTTCATTTTGAGGTCCCCAGAGGCCAAAACACCATCCGTTCAAATTCATACATATTATATATAGAAACATCCGTTAGCACAATAACTCGAGCAAAAACTATCCGATTTCGATAAAATGTTGTATATGTTACACTTAAACTCCGAATTCGGACAATGTGCGAAATCTTTACCCACTTCGCGATGTGGACAGTGTGAAATACCCACGTCGCGGAGTGAGCATTTTATTCGGACATTGGCCGAAGCGAAATGCCTAGACCGCGTTGTGGGTAAACTGATTTACTCAAATGCCGAAGTTTAACGTTCTTCGGCGATTGAGTAAATCCAAAATACCCACAATGCGATGTGAGCAAAAGTAAGTGCCCACGTCGGGTTGTGGATATTTCTAGTTTGCGCAAACGCCGAATTCTCGTTCTCACAGGACATCCATAACGAAGATATAAATAGAAAGCAGTTAGCATACCTTTTGCACTCTTTACTCAAGAAAATCTGCAATTGATATAACATGGGAAAACTGTATATCTTCCTTAAAAATCCGGACACAAAAAATTTTCAGAACACGGAAAGAAAATTAATCCCAGTTTTAGCCGGAGACAACGTGATGGTCAGCATTCCTGATGTTGACCGGGGACTCTTGGTACAAAACATGGACTTCTGGACAAATATATCTCAAGAAACCAATTCCATATGACGCCAAATAAAATTAATTTCAACGTGGATGGACATGATAAGCAAGTAAACGTACGCAAAGAAGCAATGATGCCATCCGGATCCAAGCAAGGTGTGTTTTGCATGAGGAACTGTTTGGGTAAATCATGAAAATTTACTCACGTACATTTTGTACATTATGTACTGGTTATGGTATATAAAATGCAGTTATATATGACATTGCAGCACATACTGAGCCAACAAGTAAAATACAAATGTATCAAGTAGGCCTACTTCGTAATGGTTGCCGTTTTAAGGTTGCGAAAAACATTATTTCAATTAATATGTATTTGTTACGGGCATATTAAAAATTTTTCCTATACGGTAGTTTGCTGTTTACCCGTATTTTTCTAAAACGTTATTTATACTCGTTAATTAAATCAATATAATTTTAAACGTTATTTAATTTGATTTTACCTAGTGATTGTAGATTTCATGTCGATATTTGTGTATGCGTTAGTTTATACAGGCTATTCTATTCTGCGTTTGCGCAAACTAGAAATATCCACAACCCGACATGGGCAATTACTTTTGCTCACATCGCGTTGTGGGTATTTTGGATTTACTCAATCACCGAAGAACGTTTAAACTTCGGCATTTGAGTAAATCAATTTACCCACAACAAGGTCTGGGCATTTCGCTTCGGCCAATGTCCGAATAAAATACTCACTCCGCGACCTGGGTATTTCACACTATCCACATCGCTAAGTGGCTAAAAATGTCGGACATTGTCCGAATTCGGAGCTTGAACGTAACATATACACGTGTAAATCTACATTTATTCGAACTATTTTGTTATAAAACCACGCATTCATTTTCCCCTAATCAGAAAGGAGAGTTAGTAGGGCGGAACAGACGCTAGACCAGCCTAGTTTGTTTGTAAACACTGCTCACCTGGCAGCTGGCAACCGTCTGAGCTTCTGGGCTCTGGGAACATAAAGAAAGTGCTGTATTGGGATGTTAAGGAACACCTCTACACTTCCTGTATATGCTTACTGTTTACCACGGTGAACTTCGAGTAATGTGCTAAAATTCTACAAATTTAGTTCAGGTCTGAGATAAATTAATCGTTAAGCTGAGGGAGCTTTCTTAAGTCTAGCATCACAATAATAGTGTGTCATTGTCAATAGTATTGTTGTATTTTTTTTCAAATTTATGCAAACTTAATGCAATTACACTTCCAAGCAAGAAAGATTTAAGTATTTCAATATTAAATCGCTATAGGTTTTACATTAACGTATTATCAAAATATCCATTATTAGTTGTTTTATACAACAAGATATGTTCTCTGAAGTATTTGTTTTGATAAATAAAAAAAGTTCACTACAGTCAAACAAAATTTGTATTAAAAAATGTATTTTATTTAACAAATAAGGCCGAATTTCCGTGGACTGTCAAATTGAATGCGAATAAATTCTTCTTCTTTACGGAAGCCTGTGCATGGCATAACTTAGGAAAATCTACCAATTCAAAATGTATTATTTCTGGTAGACTAGCACCATGATCGTTGACACGAATACGTTTATGTGCCTAAATATATAAACCAAGAAATACTAATTAATGAAGGATTTGGTTTGTGAGACATTATTTGTATTTATATAGTGTTTTGGGAACTAAACTGTTTAAACACGCCGTCTTAACTTGATACAAATGTAATATTTAACGTAATATCAGTCAATTAGGTAAAATCATATTGCTAAAAAACAAATTAAAATCTCCTTGACAAAATTAAGTTTATGAACGGTTTTGAATAGCAATAATACTTAAATGACTGAAATAATAGTAACTTATGCCAAAAGAATCAACCGGAAGATAAATAAAGCTCAAACAAAACAATCAAATCATAAATAGCTAACATAAAAGTGTTTATTGGATTTATACATACAGCATTCCCCATGTACTATAAGCTGGAAGGGTTTTAAATATATACTAGTGTCTCTTATGTTCGATTTCGAGCAATTGCTACGTATTAAAGGCGTTATTTTAAAACGAATTTCAACCAAGTCGGCAATTGTTTGTAGCATACTGTTAAATTAGCAAACTTATTGACTGTTTACAATTAACATATGAGTAGATATAATATAGCAATATGACCCCACTTTCGGCGTTTTAGAGGCACTTTTAGGGCACTTTTTATAGGGGAAAAATGAGGAAAAAATGGAAGAGCTTTTTTTGGCCACTTTTTTTAAAGACCCAGCTCTCGACCTATACACCCCTATATAAATTTTCTACTTTTTTAATACTAAAAATTACGTCTGGAAATGGTGAGCTTTTTTTGGCCACTTTTTTAAAGACCAGCTATATTTAGATCTCGTCCAATACAAGCCCATACAAATGTTCAAACTCCATTAAAATTTCAAATCCACATCCATTCCCATGTATATTTTCAAAATCATGTTAGGTTTGTGCGTGAACTCGGGCATGCTCCCAGCTTATGACGTGCTCTCTTGGACATCCTTAGTGGAAATCCATGAGTTCTGGCTACTTGGGAACCCAAGCCATTTGACATACAATGAATTACCCTTTCTCCTAATTACCTTCTCTACCAAATACATGTCCTTATACTTGGTCTTTAACAACTCCTCTGTATAGAAGCCTCCCCTGATTATATTGCCATTTTCATCTTTCAAGATATAAGTCACAGGCTTTGTATTCTTAACTTCTGCTATTGTAAATAGTTCCCCTGTCCAATTTGGAGTATAACCTTTACTAAAAACATGTTTATACTTGGAAATCCTTACGCTATCACCTACCTTATATCTTGGCTTTTTAACTTGTACTACTTTAGAAGTCAACCTCTCATGCACATATTTACTATTCTTAACATTCACTTGGTTAGGCTTCATTCCTATAGATCTATGCACCTTATTATTATATTTTCGAATTAACTTTGGAAGTAAATCCAACCATTTATAACTCCCCTGAGCACTGAATTCCCTATATAACCAATTCTTTAAAGTTCTCTGAAACCTCTCCACAATTGAAGCCTTAGTTGTAGAAAAAGTGTGATAGTGATTAATATTTAATTTTTTCATTAGTTTGCTAAAATATTGATTAAAAAATTCTTTTCCATTGTCAGATTGAATGTTTTTAACCCCCTTTGGTAGAATGGTTTTAATGGCTTCTGTAACCACTAACCCTGTCTTATTCTTTAGTGGAGCAGCATAAGCTTTTTTAGAAAATGTATCTATTAAAGTTAAAATATATTTATTGCCAGAATTTTCTCTAGCATAGTTTTGCATATCAATTAAATCTATTTGTAAGGTTTCGTTTATACCCAATACTTTAAAAGACCTTCTAATGAAATTCTTTCTTGCAGGCTTATGAAGTTCGTATGCAATTTCATTCATTTTTTATAACATCATCCTTTCCTGTAACTC
Organism: Macrosteles quadrilineatus; assembly: GCF_028750875.1. Taxonomy (NCBI): domain Eukaryota; kingdom Metazoa; phylum Arthropoda; class Insecta; order Hemiptera; family Cicadellidae; genus Macrosteles; species Macrosteles quadrilineatus. The sequence goes on along the minus strand of NW_026542600.1, from coordinate 63,125,110 downwards.
TAAATACATCACCATTAGCCCCAATCAATAGATTATCTTCCATTCTTTTAAATACATAGTTTTCTGGTATATATGGTCTATTATCTATATACTTAAATCCACTCAAAGATGTGGGGTCAGCAACTAATAAATCAGGATTATATTCCATCAAATTAAAAATTTTTTCTCCATATACAAATTTTGATCCATCGTAATGCATAGATTGTGACATTAGACAAATATCATCCGAATGTTCCCCCTCTGGTAGATTTCTTATAAATTGTTTTTTGGCATCCCAACATTTTTCTTTTTTATCAAAAGTTATAGTCTGTTCTTTTATAACACAGTCAGTGTCATCAATGGCAGGTTTGACACGTACTAACCTTTTACTATTAAAACTCCAATAGCCTGCTTCCATTTTTGGAACTTGTGAAACATTCACAGCATCTTTACTATCTGTACCTTCCATCAAATTACTAATTTTCTGTTTCTTTGCATTCCAAACACCATTCTCTGATTCTAAAAATTCATAATTATTATCGTCTTGTACAAATTTACCATCTTCTTTTCGTATTAAAGTCTGTTGTAAAGTGGGCACATCATCTAAACTTTCACCCTTTTCTACATTAGTAATTTTCTGTTTCTTAGCATTCCAAATACCATTCTCTGATTCTAAAAATTCATAATTATTATCGTCTTGTACAAATGTACCATCTTTTTTTCGTATTAAAGTCTGTTGTAAAGTGGGCACATCATCTAAACTTTCACCCTTTCCCACATTAGTAATTTTCTGTTTTTTAGCATTCCAATTTTTATTCTTAGATTCTAAAAACTCATATTTAGTTTTACCTTGTAAAAAGACATCACCTTTTCTAGTTAATGTCTGTCCCAAAGTTGATACATACATACATTTATTACATTATACATTTATTACATACATACATACATTTGTTGATACATCATCTACAAACTCCCCATCTTTAACATTACCAATTTTACGGTTTAAACCATTCCAACTATCGTCTTGTAAATTTAAAGTAGGTTCACTACTAGCCCTGGGTTCTGCAGGCTTATTATATGGATTATATAAACGATAAAATTTATCTATAAACATATTTTTATTTAATAAATAATTCCACTTTCTCTTAATTCCTCAATAATGGAATCTATTTCATTATCCACTCCTGAGTTACCGGCTTGGCGACTTAGCCAAAGAAGTCTTAACCTATCTACAAGCTCATTAGGATCATCCCAATAAATATAGTCTATTTTATTACCAGTCACTTGTCTCAAACCTTCACCAACAGATTTAAAAAGAGGTTTAATTATATTAAGATATTTAGTATGTCTATTACTTGAAATTGGTGCACCATCTTTGTAACTCTTTAAATGTCCATTTGTAGCTTCCAAAATTTCTTTATAGTTTTGCAAATCAGCCGGAGTATAATCCTCAGGTTCTTTTAAAGTTAACAATTGCCACAAACCTTTTGTCCCCTTGTAGGTTTTATTTGCAATTGTAACATCATCATTGGCAATGTCAACTTCCTTATTTCCAATAAAAAATTTATTTGCTTCTCGTCTAATACCATATGTAGTGTCTGTCATACTACTTTTACTGAGGTAATTTCCTAAATAGTCTGATGCTAAAAGACCAAAATCTAATTTCTGTGGAGTAGATTGTTGTAATGGTTGCAATCTTGGTATTATTGGTATTCTAGATGGAGTCATTGGGAGAATCTCCATTCGAGGCCTCTCTGTTTTGGCAATTTTTTTTAATTCTTGTAATGGCTCTATTAAAGGTTGGAATGTTTGAAACCTCTCTTCAGCCTCTAGAAACTTGCCACGTTTTAAAGCTCTATATTTCTCTCGTATTTGATTTGCAGAGTCAACCAATTCTTGTTGAATGTTTTTCATCTTTTATTTACATTTTATTTATCTCATTTGACAAAGGATTGTACTCAAACACTTTATCATGTATTATCAAACAATATGCAGATGTATTTGCTGGTACATTTTCTGCAGTTTCAATCTCTAATTTAATATCAACAATTCCTTCCTTCACTGTTTCGTTCTGTCTAGAACAGTCTATTACAATTAGTGGATATTTCTTCATAAACTCAGCCCTACTAATCATAGGATCTGGGATAGTATTATAGTAAGTCTCTCTAAACCTCATAAACATCTCATAAGCTTTAGAGACATCTCCACTTTCAAAGTCGAGATTTAAATCACTATAAGGATAATATTCAGAGTTTAGAAATACTTTGAGATTTTTTAACTTACAGTGATCAAATTCATCAGTTCTTTTTCGTGCACTATTATCCCTAGCTGTTTGGAAACCAAATATAATATACCTAGGCTTCTCCAAACTTGAAGATGTCTTTACTGACCATGTATGTCTTGTAGTATTGGGATATGATGGAAGTTCATGCAACTCTAAGCTTCTAAATGCAATTTGCAAATTTTTATTTTGCAGTAACATCTTTTGTAATTGTAACTTCTCCCCATCTGATGGTATTACATGTGGCATCACCCATTGAATTGAGTTAAGTGTAATTTTAGGAATCATATCAGCAGTACCACTGGCTGGAGCACTAGTGGTTGTTAATATACAATTCAAATCATTTTTGGATCTTTTCAACACCAATTCTTGTTTGACATTTACTAATACCTTATTAAAATCCTCAAATACACCCATTAACAGTTCTAATGGCAAACAAGTACTAAACTTGCCACCTTTATGGAACTCTTTTAAATTCGTGTCAGAATCAAATGCCACATTTGACAATTTAGTTGTTTTATTGTAAGAGCTCAATATTTTCATAAGACTAGAAATTCCTGGGTTTCTTACAATGTCTATTTCTTTACCTGCGACTTCATATCTAATTTCATCAAATAAGAATGCAAATGCATTATTTATAAAATGACCTTTATCATGATTTTCAATTCCTCCCTTAATATACAGATAACTCCTACATGGGAGGGTTAGCAAATCTTGATTATTAATACATATTCGAATTTCATCAGAATTATTTATTGCCAAAGTGTTATGGGGAACATAGGAGTGATTTGTAATTTTAACCACACTATCGTCGAATTGGGATTTCCCTGTAACGTCTAGAAAATCTTCCATTTTTATTAATAGAAAATTTTAACTTTAGTCCTATTGACTTTAGGAACCTAGCATTTTGTACACTTATAGATAAATTCTTATAAATTCTCATATCTTTTTTATATGACAAGTAATTGTAGTTTCTTCTCCGTTAAAGTCAATTGCCTTGTCATGCTGATCGGCAAATGTAATACTGACAACATCTAAACTTCTCTTATTTACAGGAAAATATATAATATTTCTTGGAACTTCAATAATTTTGTAGCCAGGAGGAGCTTCTGGATAAAAGCTATGTATGGTGTGTGATTTGTTTCCATTTAAATAGGACCCGTTTGCAATATTACATTTTACTCTAATCACATTTACATTATTAATGTTTATTTTATTTGTAGATTCAAACTGAACACCAGGAGTAGAAACACCTTTAAATCCCAATAAAACAGACCCTAAACATGGTTTTGTAAAATCAAACACGTGGCTAGAAAGTAGTGTAGCTTTCATAGTTTTATTATTAGCTGTAAGGAAAAAGTTTGGGATTTGTTTTTGAATTTCCTTTGCAAGCTCAACCACCTCATATGTTCCTTCAGAAATTTCTATTGTAACTGGAGCATTGTGGTCATAATAGAAAACATCATCACCTTCTCCAATGGTTAATTTGTTGCCTTTAAGTTGATTTAATTTTGGAATAAGCCATTTAAATAAAAGTTTGGATTTAGTATTAATTAATGCTTCTCCATTTTTATCTATTATAACTTTAAGTTTACCATTTAATAATTGGTTTAAATCATCAACTAAGATCTCTCCCTTTGGTAATGTTATTTTCTCTACTTTGTAATATGTTAAAGTATTTAGTGGTTTTTTAACATTAAATATAGAATTATAACTTTGAAAATCTACTAATCCAATTACATAATCATCATTTAATTCAATGGGAGGAAAGAACACTGACTTTAGCTCTGGCTCTGTACCCGAAAATGTTATGGTAAATGAATCCATTTTTATAAAGAAATATTTTTTATGAATGATAAACATAAAATTCCACAAATAGAACTATTTAAATCTTGTAATTGATCGGTTGTATAGAATATTTTATATCCCTCAAAATATTTAATTACTTCTTTTGGAGGTTGGATTCCAAATGGGTCAAAATAAATTACAATATCTTTATTTTTACGATAAGCTGTCCAATGTGTGCCAGATGAACTGTCTAAATTAACTATTCCGCACTCTTTTACTCTTGGTGTTAGATTTTTTAGCTCGTTTTTTAGGTACACCCCCCTGAAGTGAGGCACGTCTTTTGCGGCCTCTAACAGCTGGTAGTTGTCCATATTTTTTATTAAATTTTAATCCCATTCCCATCTTTGCTTTTGCCTTCATCAAATTTGTCACGGCATAAGCAGCTGCTCTTTCAGCAAGATTTGCATCCTTGGCCGTTACTCTAGTCCAAGCTAAGTCTGCTAATCTCATGTCTGCTTTGTTCCGAGCAGCGGTATCGGGATTGTTCATGTAGAATATGTCATGCTCTTTACAATAAGAGTCTAGTTTATTTTTTGGAGGTACATTTTTAGCTAAATTCTCACGTATATTCGTTCCAGGTCCACAGTACCGATATGATGGTATGTGAAGTGGAAATGGAAGGTTATTTATAAGAGTATTCAATAACCCTCGACCCCTATAAGGCTTTAGGAATAAACCTTTGCCCTTTTTACATGTTTTCTTATTATTTTTTACCATTTTTATTATATAAAAAATGTCTTTTATTCAACAAAAACACAAATTTAAAATAGTACATACTAAGGAAAATATACCAAAGAAGTTGGGTCTATTTCCTACCAATATTCGATGTGTTATTTGTGGTCCAAGTGGAAGTGGGAAGACGGTTGTAATTTATAACTTAATTGTAAGAAAGGAAGGATTAAAATTTACAAACTTATATTTAATATCAAAATCTTTAGAACAAGAAAAATATAAAAAAATAATTGAAATATTTAGTTTGTGTGACGAAGTGAAATTACACACGTTTACTGACTGTGAAATCACGCCAAATGATGTAAAATCACAGTCCGTTGTTGTATTTGATGATATAAATAGTCCAAATATTACACAATTTTTCTCAATGGGTCGACATAAAAATATTAACAGTTTTTACTTGTGTCAATCTTACAGCAAAGTACACAAACATTTACGTGATAATGTAAATTTCCTTATATTATTCAAACAAGATGACTTGAATTTAAAACATGTATATAACAATCATGTTGGTAATGATTTTTCATTTAACCAATTTAAAAATCTCTGCCACCAATGTTGGGATAAAACTAAATATGGCTTTTTCGTAATAGACAAAGAAAGGTTAAAGAATAATGGCAAATATAGATTTATGTTTGATCAATTTTATAATGACCAAGTGCAAGAGTATTGATACCATCTTCTAGAATAAACCTCTTGTCATCGTCAAATGATAGTACTTTCTTATTCATGGTCAAGGTTTGAAGGTGATGATTTGTAGATTTAATTCTTGTCACATTCTCATAGTAGTCTTGCCCAGTTGCAAGACAGTATAAATAATGTTGATGTCTAAGGAGATGTTTAACTGTAGCACCATCAGCTCCTTTAGCTTTCTTCACCTCTAAAGCTTGCTTGTCTTCTTCATATAACCATTTTAGAGAAATATAAGAATATAACTTTGGTCTTAAACCACAATATTCATACATAATATGACCATCTAATTCGTCTTTAAACTTTCCAGTGACTTTTTTATTTTTATCAGAGTATAAGAAATGGTCTTTACTATATCCAGAGGTATCAAAATAGTGCAAGTCACATTCTATTTCCTTGTAAAAGTCCTCTGTAACTATAGAATACATTAAAGAATCTGTATCTGTCATAAGAAATCTTTTGTTCTTAAATTTTGACATATAATTATAGTGGAAATCATACATTATTACTTTACTAATATCCAAAATGGTCATTCCCAAATATATCGGCTTATTAAACTTTACAACTAATTTATTTAAATGTATAGCATGTAAATTGTTATCGAACTTTTTGCTACAGTCAAACCTTGGATTATTGACATATTTTGTTAATAGTGACTCATCCTTGAGATATATATCACGAAACTTTCGTTGATTCATGATTGTTCGACCAAAGAGACTATTATTTAGCAATTTGTAAAAGTCTTTTTCAAAATCATTTTTAGCCCATTTTCGTTTTTCAATATTAAAATTAATATAGGGCGCAAGCCATTTAGACTGTCTAAATTTTAAAATTCTGTGGTATTTTGTAGCAATCAAACCCAATTCCTCATATTTTTGTAATGCTTTATAATGTAAAATATATTTAGTTTTGTCATTTAAATTAGGTATTAATTTGCCATTCATTTTCTCAGGTGCCAATGGATAGTCATTATGTAAATCATGTAAGCTTTTATCATATTTTAAATCAACTTCTAAAATATATCCAAACTCATCATTTTGATTGTTTTTGTAGTCTATCTCATTCGTCCAACGAAATCCACCAATGGGTAGTGTCTCACACATAGCTGTAGAGTATAGCGAGTTACAATCTAAATATATTAAATACACACTTTCTTGATTGGGATCATAATGTTCGCCCATATATCTATTATTGGCTTTAGCGTAACGTGTAGAAATCATACTGACTCCTCCTCTGATTGCACTTTCTATGAACAAATGCATGTCAATATCTTGAAATAATTGTAATTTTATACCAGTCATTCTAAGACAGGCTTCCCATGTTAGTCCTGGAAGTGAATACATATGTACGGGGTCAAGTTTATAATCCTTTAAACACAAGTCCCTAAATGTCTCAAACACATCAGCCAGTAGCAATACATCTGTTTTAAGATATAAATCATGATATTCTTGTAAATTCTTGATATTAAAATGGGTCCAGACATTTTTAGCATGTTCATATTCATTGGGAGAGATATGTTCTTTAGTTATAGAACTGTAAAATGTTTCAATTGGGGGTAGAGACTCTGCGAACTTATCTGGTCCCGTCATATATTCATAGGGATATACACCTTTACGTTGTAGTAGTGGATTTTGTATGAGTCTAAATGTGTTCAAATTGGAAGCCAATTTATATAATGGAAGGGACAGAAAGTTGTATGAATCTAAAAATACTAAATCATCAACAGAGAATGATATATATTTTTCCATATCCTTGGCTATACAATCTAATTTACGATTATATTTTCCCAAGTGTTGCATTATTAAATGCCCATCATAATTTTTCAAGTTATGGAAGAATACTGGGATTTTATTTGTTACTTTATAGTTTAAATTACAATCATTGTGGGAAGCTCCACGGTATTGGCCAGATGAATGACAATGATCTCTCGCCCTATCAAAATATAGGGGCTTTTCACAAATATGACAATGCGTTGAGTTTTGGAAAGATGCCTCTTGCTCAGGAGTCATTACAAGGGGAATATATATCGCCATTTGACTTTTAATAAAATCATAAGTCTCAAATAATCTTTCGAAAAACACATCCATAACATTTGCACCACTATATAACTCTTCAGAAATAATCTTAGAATCTTTTACTACGACAAATGCAAATCCCGATGGAATATGTATATTGGAGTTTATAAAACATTCAAAATCTGCATAAATCACAAATGGGGCTTTAAGTTGATATTTATAATTTTTAAATTGTAATGTATCTTGTTTAGACATTTCCACTCGTTGGGCATCAAAGTTTTTACAATATGTTATATGATGTTCTAATTTATCTTTAGTGTAAAAATGTTGTAAACAAAACTTGCAAAAATACTTCTTATGGTCATATTTTGTAGATCGTAGCATTAACCTATTAAAATCACGAATTAAACAGTAATGTGATTTACGACCTTGTTGTAATAATAATAGATCTATATGAGTAATACTATTTAGTTTGGTTCTTCTTAATGGATATATAAATTTTTGGTCTTCAACTCCAAATACATTAACACTTATATTATTCTTTCTTTCAAATTGATCTATGTCAGATATTTTTACGGGATATTTTATATTTGTCATGTTCAACTTACCTACGTAGGGTGCATAGTTAGAGACTCTATTAGCATGTTTAGCATTCCTTGGATATAAAGCTGCTAAAATTGACCAAAGGAAGCATTTATTATCAACATTCTTTATATTTAAAACTGCTTTTGTCAATTGAATACTTTTTGGTGTGGGAATATATGACTTTGGAGTTAGGGGCTTATACTTGTAAACGTGCAACTGCCAATATTTAGTGTGGTCATATATCCATCCACTACCCTCGGCTTGATATTTGTGTATGGAAGCGTCAATCTTTAAAAGAGCATTTTCAATTTTAGGCTTTAAATCTCTCTTCTCAATGGTTAATATAGTAAGGCTTCTGAAATCTGCAATACATTCTTTCTCATTAACTAATTTTCCATTTTGATCTATTGTATATTTTATAAATTTAATTCTCCTTACTAAAGTCCATTTTATCGGTAGAGGACAAGACTGAAGAGTACTTTTAAGTTCAGTTTTAATCGATTCACCGACAAATTTAATCATTGTATATGGACATTTGTTACAAGAATTTACGTGTCTTTTAAAATGACCAACAACATTTCTTTTACAGAAATTACAAGTCTTGTGACTTTGTAATATATGAGATTTTAGAGCCATGTTACTATCACAGATTATATCACAAACTTTGCACAGTTTCACCTTCATTTTATGTATTACCTTGTAGTGGCGAATAAGGTTGCTTTTTTTGGAGAGCGATGCAAAACAATGTTGACATGTAGTCTTCATTTTTATATATGTAATTAAAAAATAGGTTGGCATCTTCTATATAGTAGAAATTACATTTTGACAATTTCAATTAATGAGAAATAATAATTTGAATCAGAATTTTATATTTTAATATTCAAAACAATTTCATACAATAAGATTTGGCAATTGTAATTTTCTAAATCAAAACTAAATCCAAAATCTTAAATAAAAATACTTTTTAGCAATTCAGATTGCTGAGTCTACATATATACAGAGTGAGTGTTATCTATGTTAAAATGGACTTGACAAAATTATATAGTGAGTATAATTCGGCTAAGTTTTAAAATAATAACTTGTGCACACTATTGACTCAAAGTCCCCCCGTGAGTGAATTTGGCTAAGTTTTTAAATAATAACTTGTGCACACTATTGACTCAAAGTCCCCCCGTGAGTGAATTTGGCTAAGTTTTTAAATAATAACTTGTGCACACTATTGACTCAAAGTCCCCCCGTGAGTGAATTTGGCTAAGTTTTTAAATAATAACTTGTGCACACTATTGACTCAAAGTCCCCCCGTGAGTGAATTCGGCTAAGTTTTAAAATAATAACTTGTGCACACTATTGACTCAAAGTCCCCCCGTGAGTGAATTTGGCTAAGTTTTTACAAAATAACATGTACACACTATTGACTCAAAGTCCCCCCGTGAGTGAATTCGGCTAAGTTTTAAAATAATAACTTGTGCACACTATTGACTCAAAGTCCCCCCGTGAGTGAATTTGGCTAAGTTTTTACAAAATAACGTGTACACACTTTTGATTTGAAGTCCCCCGGTGGGTTGAATCCAGCTAAGTTTTTAAAAAATAACTTGTATATATTTTTGACTCACTTAAAAATAGTAATAACAAAATAAGTTACTTTTTTTGGATAGAGAAGCAGCACACAGTTGACATGTAACTAAAAAACAAAGTTAGCATCTTCTATATGGTGGAAATTACATTTTAAAGAATTTCAATTAATGGGAAATAATAATTTAAATCAGAATTTTAAATTTTAATATTCAAAACAATTTCATACAATAAGATTTGGCAATTGTAATTTTCTAAATCAAAACTAAATCCAAAATCTTAAATAAAAATACTTTTTAGCAATTCAGATTGCTGAGTCTACATATATACAGAGTGAGTGTTAGTTATAGAGAAGACTATGTTACCTATGTTAAAAGGAACTCGACAAAATTATATAGTGAGTATAATTCGGCTAAGTTTTTAAATAATAACTTGTGCACATTTTGACTCAAAGTCCCCTGGTGCGTGAAGTTTGGCTAAGTTTTTAAATAATAACTTGTGCAAACGTTTGACTCAAAGTTCCCCCGTGAGTATAATTCGGCTAAGTTTTTAAATAATAACTTGTACACATTTTGATTCAAAGTCCCCTGGTGCGTGAAGTTTGGCTAAGTTTTTAAATAATAACTTGTGCAAACGTTTGACTCAAAGTTCCCCCCGTGAGTATAATTCGGCTAAGTTTTTAAATAATAACTTGTGCAAACTTTTGACTCAAAGTCCCCCTCATGAGTGAATTTGGCTAAGTTTTTTAAAATAGACTTATATACATTTTAAGTTCCTTAGTGACTGTTCAAAATACTCTAAGTGTTTAAAAATAGATTTATATACATTTTAAGTTCCTTGGTGACTGTTCAAAATACTCTAAGTGTTTAAAAATATACTTATATACATTTTTTACAAGTTCCTTAGTGACTCAATTCGGCTAAGTTTTTTAAAAATGGACTCGGGAAATTAGCTACACTTCTAAGTTAAAAGAAATACAGAGTATGAGTACAAACATCAATTACGTCACCAATTGATCCCATGACCCGACACGCGACAACATATTACAATAGTCTAGCTTAGATGTCAAAGACTTACCATAGCAAGAAGATCCAGGTGGAAGAGTGAGTGATGATTCCGTAGAATGCCCCCCCTTATATACCACAAAATTGTCTAAATTAATTTAGAACAATGGAAATTGAACAAACTGAAATTGAACAATTGAATAATTGAGGTCAATCAATCAAACATATTTGGTAATTGTCTAAACCTGCCCCAGACAGACTGGCGCCAGACAGGCAGAGAATGTTGACAATTGGTTTTGATTGGGGTCATTAGGTTACACTCACAGTCATTCATTTGAGTCGGGCATAGTTTACGCATAGCCTTAAGCGTGCCCGAGTTCGCGCACAAACCTAACATGATTTTGAAAATATACATGGGAATGGATGTGGATTTGAAATTTTAATGGAGTTTGAACATTTGTATGGGCTTGTATTGGACGAGATCTAAATATAGCTGGTCTTTAAAAAAGTGGCCAAAAAAAGCTCACCATTTCCAGACGTAATTTTTAGTATTAAAAAAGTAGAAAATTTATATAGGGGTGTATAGGTCGAGAGCTGGGTCTTTAAAAAAAGTGGCCAAAAAAAGCTCTTCCATTTTTTCCTCATTTTTCCCCTATAAAAAGTGCCCTAAAAGTGCCTCTAAAACGCCGAAAGTGGGGTCATATTGCTATATTATATCTACTCATATGCTCTTCTTCTCACTTTTGATTTCTGACAACAGCTGGAGTTTCATAACAATTTTTGTTTCCAATGTTAATCTTATGGAGAATTTCGAAACTTTAAAGGGTTCCAGGCCAGGGCCTCACTATCTCATTATTTCCCTAAAAAGAAAGTTTCCTGCACAACTTAACGTTACACTCTTTCCAATGACACCAAAAACATGACAATCGGTTTAGTAGTTTCGGAGGAGTAATTGTCACCAAAAATCTGCTTGCGTATAAAATGAGTATAGTTTATATGTAGAGAGCAGCACTGCCAGCTGGAATAATGTTTAAGAGACATGTTTCGACAATCGAATCAAACCCAGAGAACGTAATCAAATGATAAATAGATTATATTAAACTAACAACAGGGCGGCTTCAATGTATACATCTTCCATGTACTCTTTGAAGGGAAAATTAGCCATGCCACTCAGGCTGCAATAGTTTTCAAAAGAGATATCCGAAAATCTATGGCATCATGGATAACGTAATCAAATTAAAAATAGCAGTTAAATTTTTTTATGGTATAAATTTATGATGTTTTTATTTACGGAACCTTTGAAGGTGTTTAAACAGCTATAATACTCAGGAGGTTGCAATAGCTATTGCAATCATAGTCAATAGACAATTTAGAAAATTAAAATAATCACAGAAAACTAAATCAAATATGTAAATAGCTAACAAAAAATTTTTCTAAGAATTGAATCTATATAACATTTCTCTGTACCCTTGAAGAGTTTTGAATAGCTAATATTATTTAGAAGGCTGTACAGATTCACAGCTTTAATAACTTTAAAGAGCTGAAAAATCTGGAAATTGAATCAATCTCAGATAACTTAGTGAAATTATAATAAGCTAACATACAATTTGTTCAAAGTCTTGAATGTCTATGACATTTTATATAGTGTACCCTCGAAGGAATGTTTGTTGTACCTTTAACAGCTTTAATACTTAGAAGGCTTCTTTAAAAGCTTTAATTTTCAAAATAAATATCTGCAAACAGAGTCAACCACAAAAAAACTTTGTAAAACTGAAGTAGTTTCATATCTTAAATGTAGGGCCTACAACATTTTCCAAACACATTTTCCTCCAACACATGAAAAACCACCACATTTCTGAAAGTTTCTGATATTTTCTAACACCTTTCGCTTATTTTCCAGCTCGGTTCGGCATCAGGCGTCGGTTTAGTCACAGTCACCTCCCCCGCTATCTATGACAGTAATGAATGGCCTGGGGTGCGACAGGAGAGGGAGGGAATTGCTAGGGTGCGGGTGTATTGTTCATCAGGCGTTGTAGTCCTTCAAACATTAGAGTACATAATTAGCAATATTGACACAACTGGATTTCGTCCTCATGAAAACACATGTGATTGTAAATATTGTGTCTAGTGATATAACGATAACCTAAGATAGTATTGTTATTATTGAGCGGAGCGAAGCGAAGCTCTTATACTACACTCCTGCTTTTGTTTTACAAATACTGTACTCCTCATGATATGTAGCCTGGTACACCAAAAGTATTTCTCTTAGAAAACCTGTAGACCAAAAGACATTGAATACTAGTTTTATTGAATTTTTAGTCAAACATGTATTAGAACAGTAATGGATGTATATACATACGCCCATGTCCAACAATAATTACATTGGCTTAATTGATATTGTACTTGGTTTTGTTCATATGCGACTTCACAACGATGTGATAGTACCAAACTTTATTGCTCGTAAAACTTGAGTAGCATTAGATTATTTAGTTGTACCATTGCAACTTTGTGAAAGGTGTTTAGTATGTAATACATGATTTACATACAAAGGTTTCTTTTGCGTCAACCTTTTAAGTAAAATAAATGAACAAAAGACAAACATCAATATTAAGTAACTACTTAATCAGTTTTTTGTTATAAATCAAATAAAACTTAAAATTTTAGTTATCGTGGTAAAAAAATGTTCAACTTTATAAGAGTACTTGGCTAAAACCATTGACTATATATAGTCAATGCTAAAACCTATTGAGAGTTTAATAAAATGTCCACTAACATAGTTTTTATTTTATTTTTCTCGCAGTTTTTCTTATCGCTGACATAAAACAAACCTGATGTTCATAGGCAAAGTTTTGTATAGATGAGAGCGAACCTCATTGTTACAATACAAAAATTGGAATACACAATTAAAACGGGCGTAGTAATAAATTGTAGTTATTGTTTCATCATTTTAGATTTTTAAAAATATAACTTAAGAGTCAACAAAAATTAGGGAACCGTGTCGCGCATGCAAATATACGTACTTAGCAGCTACAGTTTTAAGAGTCGAGGCAGGATTATTCATTTAACGCAAGATTAAGCTCCTGAGTGTGAAACGTAATGGTCTGCATGATAATGAATGTCTGCGATCAAACACATTATGGCGCAGAACTAAGCGCTAGCCATTCCACCACATGCACACCAAAACACAAAACGCTTTGTTCAATCGAGGGCCACAAGCATGTTACGGATATTAGTTCAGCCCCGGTGGGTCGTTAATAAACAATGAACTGTATGAACCGTGAACATAACCTAAACCACAGCTGTCAAACCTTGTGTGTTGATGTTTTCATTGTTGGTCACGTCGGAATTTAGTGACATTAAATTTGATTTTAAAGAAACATTTTATTGTTTTAATGAATGACGTTCTGATTCACTGGTACACCAGGACTGTTAAGACTTCTAGCATTGAGTATAAACCTAATTCTAGTTAATCAGTCTATTTCCGGTTAAAGTTTCCTAGTAATTTGTTATCACAACTATGTGTTTATCCGGGTTGAAGGACCAACATGTAGAGATTAGCCTATTAATAACTGGTTTGATCGTATAGTTGATTGATGAAGGCAAATAAATATTCAAAAAGATAAACCACTTTAATACTAATTCTTACAGAAAATAAATATGTCATCGACTGTCACACAAGAATAAGGACCATTCAAATAAAAACATAATAATAGACAGATTACATGGTAACTGTAAACAATATCTAAGTTTCGATTTGCGTCTTCAATACTTGTTTGTTTCATTACGAAACCAAGTTGATATTATAGTATTTGTTAGCAGTTTTTATTAGAATTTACCAAAAACACAACTTACCCATTTAACTTCGTCCTCTATAGGCATGGTGTACCAAGGCACACCGTGGTAGGACTGTCGGAACAGACGGGCTACACTCTCGTTGTCTTCGTCCTGGCGGAACCCCACCCAGGGGGGCATGAACACCTGGACGACCTCCAACCTCCCTCGGACCGCGGAGTACAGATCTACCAGCCTGCGGGTGGAGTCCTCGGCTTTGGAGCTGTCGGAGAGGACGCGGAAGAACACTCCGACGACGGGGTTGTCCTCCAGAGGTTTGTCTGGGGCTAGGACGTCCACGGGGACGAGCTCGAGGGGGTCCGAGGGGTCGGTGGAAGGACGCACCAGCCGCTCTCCGAACAGCCGGCGCCTCCAGTCTAGAGCCATCCCACGTGTGAGCTGTGACGTGTTGTGGTGAGGTAAGATCTGAGGGTAGTGGGATGGTGGGATGGTGGGGTGGCGGGGACAGGGGGTGGTAGTGGGGACGGTCGATACTCTCCCAACATGCGCTCGATATGAGATATGAGACTATTGTGTTGTGTTGCACCGTCGTCGCATCATTGTCCACTGTCGCATCCCGCAACAATACACAATACACACACACGTGTAAAAACAGTTAATTGGTAATTAGGTGATCAATGTTGACTGTTTAACACTGGACAACAGTGTATAGGAAATAATAGCTCCCTCCTTCTATTGAAAATTAACAATTAGGTTAAGTTTACTTGAAACTTGGTCAGTACAATATATAGTTAGATATTCAGTTAGATATACAGTACAATATTATAGTTAGACATTCGACAAAGAATTAGATTTTAGATCGTTTTTATCGAATTGGAAAATTTCAATTGATCACTATTACCTTTAAGAGTCCTTGGAGGCTAACGGCCATCTTGGATAATTTCAAACAGCTGCTGAAGAGTTATTTATCATCTAAAGATATTTTTTCAAACACCAAAGTGATTTAATTTAAATAACTAATTATTTAAATACTAATTATTCATCTAAATGAATGATTAGATTAATGAGATTAAAAATTTGTTGTTGGACGAATTATAAAATAAATAATTTAAGTAATTCGTTTTGCTTCATAATTAGTACAGCTAACTAGTAAACAAGAGTTGTTGGTACCTATATAAACAAATCAGCGTTCAGTTTTGAAATTTTGTAAACATTTGAAAGAGAAATCAAGTTTGTAAATTATGAAAAATATAGATTATGCCTACATTGATTAATTACATGTAGCCTAAATCACGTCGATCAGAGTTTATTAATTAATTACCGATTTAGTTTGATGAATATATTACACAGAATTTTATCAAACTTGACCAATAATTGATAAGTAATTGATCATATTTTATCTGAAAACGTCACATAACCAATTACTTTTTACCGAGTTTGATAAGAAATGTTCATAGGGATCTCACAAGGTCTACGCCACCGCAGTCGCAAAAAGTAGCAAAAAAGCGAAAAGGGTCATGGAATTGGATATTTTGCCCCAACGATTAAGTATTGTAAATCATATGGTACAATGCTTGTCAAGCCTCTTATGGTCACTGATTATAAAGCTAACATTCTAAATTTTTATATTTTTGTAGGGAACACCAATTTAACCAACATAACGAGATGAGGAATAAACGAATGTTAATAACTTTAAGCCCTCGAGTAGTCTTCTACGAGATTCACTTAAAAAATGTAGCCATGTGCGTTAGATAACAGTAAGAAAAAAGTTACAATCTCACACCTGCTTGCCCTGAGTTACAGGTGATTCTCTGAAAAATAACTTTAACCCGTTTCTAATACCGAATACGAAGACGAAAGAAAAATATTCTTTATCACAGACAAAAATATTACCACTAACAATGTGCTAATACGTCTCATTCTTACACGGGTCGTGTCTAATATTTCCAAATGATCTGAAAGGGATAAATTCACTTTTTGTAAAGTGTTTTTGAAAACCAACTGTGAATCAGTATTTGTTTATACAACCACTTATTCGCATGGTTCCAAGTAATGGATCCAAGTAGTTGTTTAGATTATTAGACATCTACTTGGATTTATGAACTTGCTCTGTAGGTAGTTTGGTTTAGTTACAGACAGGAAACATACCATCTTAAAGGCGTCTCTGTGGTTGGAGTTGAGGATAAAAAACATACACTGTAATATTTAGATGTATTTATCGTAGGGTGTAATGTAAGTGACGGTTTCATAAGTTCTTTTCGGAATCTTGTGGTGGCGTGGCAGTATATACAGGGTGTTTCCAAATCGCCTGGACATATTTTATGGACTTGTTCTTTGGGCTAAGTTAAACATAAAATGCCATATAAGTATGGGTCTAAAATGCCTAGATTTCTGTCTGTCAGCCTGTTTGTGATCATTTAAAGTTATTTTATATCTTGGTCATATTTCAGGATAGAAATTTCAAAATTAGTATAGTTTAGCTAGAGGGTAAAATGAGCTTTAAAAATTGCTCAATATCTCAAGCCATTTCAATATGGCAGACCATATAAAATCTGTAATGCCAAATTTCATGAAACCCGTAAATATTAAGAAAATTTATTTTATGATTAAAAAGTTGGAGAGTTTAAATTCTCTATTTTTGTGGTCATACAAAAAATTTTCTTTATATTTACGGTTTTCATGACAGTTGGTATTAAAGATTTTAAATGTCCACCATATTGAAAAGGCTTGAGATATTCTAACTACACATTTATACCAATTTTGAAATTTCTATCTTGAAAAATGCCCAAGATATGAAATAATTTAAAAAAAATCACAAACAGGCTGACAGACAGATATCTAGCCATTTTACACCCATACTTATATGGCATTTTATGATTGTTTTAGCCCATGGAACAAGTCCATAAAATATTTCCAGGCGATTTGGAAACACCCTGTATACAGAGGCCGCGGTCCTAGCTAATGGGAGGACACAATGTAAACTAAACGCCAGAACTTTATCAAACTTTAATACAAGTAGTAAAAATTTTGAAACTACACAAATTAATTAATTATATATGTGTCTATCTATATAATTAATACGCTGCATGAAACTTTGTCGGTTGAACTCCTCCGCCATTCCTTAACATATTTTATCCATTGACGTCTCATTGGAAAGAGCGTGTCGCGTAGATTTGCAAACTGGCCTTACATTTTTGAAAAGTCCCTTGGGCTCTGCCCCAGTGGCTTTGAAAGTTCCCATGTAATCCTTATGGAGAACATAATTGTTTACATTTTGATCAGCTGTATAATTTAATTGCTGTTATTTTTCAATTCAATGAAACGCATTGAATACATTTATTTACTAATTGAGTTTATGTAAACATAACCCCCAAGACGGATCGTGTTAGTATGGTTGTATCTTAAAGTTGTGTATTTATCGTTGTTTTGTGTCGCTATGAAGGATCGTGTTAGTATGACTGTAACTTAAATTTGTGCATTTATCGTTGTTTTGTGTAGCTATAATTTGTTTATTGGTTGTTTTTTTTTCTTTTAAATGCCTCCGACGTGACGACAACGAAACATAGACAGGAGGCGTAATCGTGATAACGACCGCAGCTACAGAACCGTGGCGCGTAATATGCTTAACTCATCACAGTCAGCACCTGACCCTGGACAATCTCAACTATTAGGTTACAAATGCACCCTAACACTACCCCAAAACGACTTTTCGTTCTATATTGGCCCTCTATCAATGACCTGTGTTGCATGTACAGCGAGGCATTTTGAGAAGGAGAAAACCGACAGGAATGCTTTAGGTTTATCAATAACGAAGATAAAAATGGTCTGAGCTACACACCGGTAATCTTTGAGTTGACTCTTTTAAATTAATGGTAAATATGACTGTTATTCGTTTTAAAATAACTCCTGTAATACTTTGCAATTGCTCGAATTCGAGCAACATGTACACTAGTATTGTATTAAAGTTTGATAAAGTTCTAACGTTTAGTTTACATTGTGCGAATTTTCAAAGTCATAAGATGGTTTTGATACTCTAAAAACAGGGAGTTTTTACCTTCCAATTGTCATAAAACCTTCCTTAACGAGCTAAACAAATTTTGTTTTCACAGGAATACGTAGAATAAAACAACGAAAATTTATATATACTACGTGTTATTCTAAGTTAGTTTGGTTACTTTTCTGTACAGCTCCAAACTCGAGTGTCTAAACTTTTTTCCCCGACAGTAGGTGTCGAAACCATCGAAACTTCGATGGTCGAAACACACGGCCGTTCACTTACACCTGAGTAGCTCAATTGTTCTCTTTTTAGTTTTCGTCTATACAAAAAATACAAAATATACTTTTCGACCTACTTTATCATAAATAGTTGTCAATAAAGTACATGCGATGGGGGGGGGGTTTAAGTTGTTATGTCACCCCAAGGGCAAAACATATCAGCTGGAATCGAGGACAATGGTTGCACATTTTTCCTTCATTACATTTATTAAGTTCCTAGATTTCAAACTAAGAAAATAGTATAGATTTTAAAAATTAACACAGTTTTTTTTATTTTGTACTTATTACCGTATTTCAATGTACACTTTATTAAAATGAATACCTCTTCATGGATATTAAATTCATTGAAACGCAAAGATACTCCAATAATTTTATCTTGAAATTATTATTGGTTGGTGGAGTAATATCTGACCGATCAATCTTTTTTTCCAACAACCAAAACGGGCCTAGTAGCCTAGTTGAAAACATCACTAGCTATTTTTGTTATAGCTTAACCAGAGAGAAAACACTTTTGGAGCTAGTTTATAAAGATAAACAATTTACAACATTTTGTTACATGGTTCAGTTAGATATATTATGTTAAATTAAATTATATTTTAATACAATTAGTAAGAAACAAAAATTAATTATGCAGCCATTTATCCTAGGCCTACACTCCTGTTTAGGCTCTTGGTCTTTAATTACAATTCGGCTAACTTACGCACGTATGTAAACAAAATGTCTTTCCCCCCACATTGTAGAAGCAGAATTTCGTTTAAAAACATTATCTTGCCATCTTTAACATATACATGAAAATAAACAAAACTGCCGGTTTAACAGTTATTTTAATTAATCTTTAAACCTTTGGCAAGCAGACATTTTTATCAAAAATTATCAACTCTCATGACTTGCACACATGCCGTACTGTACCCATAAAATCTTCCTGCTAACTATTACTCTAAGAAACACCCAAAACCGCTTAGCCTTTACATATCTGACACATTTATTTATTATATGTAAGGGGGTTGTTACACCCTCTTACTCCGTGGTGCCTCAGACCTTGCCTTATCACTGAGGGGCATATGCATTTCAATTAACTGCGAACCATAGATTAAAGTTATAACGACGTTTCTCCTACTTGATCCAAATAAATCGATTTGGACTTTTTTAGTTGACACGTCAGCACCTTGTCCACCGAACACAAGATCTAGTCCCGCCAGCTGATTTACACAATCAATAGTAACTCATTTATATACGATATAAAAGCTGATAACAGAAAACATTTTTGTCAGCCATATGTTCACACAACATATACATACAGTATTTTGGGAACCATGAACTGAACAATTTTAACATGGGTCCTAAACAAACATTATCTGTATTTTGAGAGGAAAGTACGAGTATACTTCAGTAGCGCAGTTTCAATTTATAACATTGTGTATTTTAATGTTTAGGAGTTTATACTAATTAGTTTTTACCATTTTATTAGAAAGTATTTATTAAAAGCAAAGGCAACGATCTTTTATAAAAAACCCCCGTCAAAATAATAAAATATGTTTACCAAGTTACTTGAAAAAAATATTAGTTTAGAGAACATTATACGTCAGAAAACGAAGATATTTGGACAACCCGATGGGTTAAGAGTAAATTGCAAATGTTAGTGAACAATAATACATAAGTCAATCCGTAAATTTGGCGAAAGGATACAAAAACCACGTCTGTATCGTCATCGAGGAGATACCAAAAAACCTGAAATGTAAAATTTGGCCAAACATCTCATTGAAGATGATGATACAAGCTCTTTTTTTCTAAGACCAATTAGTTCAGATGAAATAATAAAAATAATACAAAGACTTATGAGTAAAAGGTCTGCCGGAGTAGGTGGAATATCACCAAAACTGACTAAGTCAATCTCAGACTTAATTGCAACACCGTTATGTCACATAATAAAAAGCTCGTTTGCTGAGGGAAAGTTTCCTAGCCAGCTAAAATTGTCTTTGGTAAGGCCAATCTTTAAGAGCGGAGATATAAGTTATTGCCATAACTACAGGCCTGTAAGGCTAGTTTCGACGTTCTCGAAGGTTTTTGAGAAAGCAGGCTGTGCGATTTCCTAGAGAAACACAATATATTAGTTGGGAACCAGTACGGATTTGTTAAGAACAGTTCCACAACAAATGCCATTCTCAGCCTCATAAATAAAGTAGTCAAATAATAATATATTGATTCGGGACAGTCTGTGGCCGGCGTTCATTGACTCGAGACGCGCTTTTGACTTAAGTTGACCATGGTCTACTTCTGAGAAAAATGCATGATGCTGGCATTGCTCTTTATTGGTTCGCATCATACCTCGAAGGAAGAAAGCAGTATGTAGCAATCCCTGCTATCGATGATACAGGTTTTCTAAAGTATCATCATTCTTCTGAGGCCTCAGTCACGAGAGGTGTGCCCCAGGGTTCCGTCCCAGGACCGACCTTATTCCTTCTATTTATAAACAACTTGCCCACTTGCGCAAACAAGGCAAACATTTGTCTGTTATATAGCTGTCTGTTATATTGCCGATGATACATCTCTTACTGTCTCCAGTCATTCCACAGAAACACTTGAACAATCGATTTTTCTTGAATCTAATAGAAAATGATTATCCTCCAATGATGTGAGGATAATCATCTTGTCCTCAATGCAAAAAAAACCCAACTTCACAAATTTTGCATTTCAAACCAGCAAACCAAGAAAACCGAAAGAACATTTAGCTTACTGTTGGGTGAAAATGAGATCCATCCCTGTCAACAGGTTAGGTTCCTTGGTGTGGTCCTTGATGAAAATCTTAACCACCACAAACGTATCAAACATGTCACAACAAAAATATTAGTAGGTATTTTCATGCTTCGTATGTTTAGCCAAACAGTACATTCAGAAGTCCTACTGTCTGTTTATTATGGTCTTGTATATCCATATTTATCCTATGCTGTTCCTGTCTGGGGTAGTGAAAGTCAAAAGAATTAAGTTTCTTTTCCGACTTCAATTGAAGGCCATCCGCATTGTATTTTCCCTATCCAAACGTCAGTCCTACAAAGAAATTTTCAAAGAGTCCGAAGACAAATTTTTCCATCCATATACATTTTTGAAACATTATCCTTCACAAGAAAAAATATATCTTCTTTTTGTTCACAGCTCAACAACAGATATCCATTTCGTAGTTCTTCCGACCTTGCAATTCCTAATCACTCAACGTCATTCTTCCAAAAGAATTTGCAATACAATGCCGTCAAGCTTTTTAATAACCTTACTCCTTACTTAAAGACAATACACGATTTTTTAAATATCAGAAAAGGCTTAAGAATTTTTCGTTGAATAATGCCTTCTGCATCGTGTGTGAGTTTCTTTGCCCCTGAACTGGTAGTGTAAATACAGTAGCATAGTTGACAGTTTTAATTTAGATTTTTTAATTTAGGTAAATATTTAATTATGTTATTGACGTAGCTAATGCATTTTATGTTAATTTTTTGAATAAACGACTTATGACAGCATAGAAAACCCAAATACTGTATTCAGTTTACAACGGACAACAATTATAAACGGAAATAAATTAAGGAAAGTGTGGAAATCTCCTGCTTTAGTGCAATAAACTATACAAATATTTTTGTCTACAGCTGACATACAAACTAGCTTTTTGTTCACTAGAATTAGTTTAACTAACCTTACACCGTCGGTGTCAAAACTATGTAGATCTATGTTACCGACAATCTGCACCATCGATAGGACTGTAGTTCGTCCTACGCTCACTAGGACAGATAACTCTGTTTTCGTGACCTTGCCTTTGTTGCTGATGCCACGTGGAAACAACTAGAACTACCTGTGTACTAACCTAGTTAAAGGACATTGTAGCAGCTCAATTTATTAACCTTTTTACATTGTACCTGCATATGCATTGCGTAAGTTATACCATTGACTATACATAGTCAAAGGTTAACTGTATAGACATAGGCTATTGTCAAGGTTAAAAAGCCAATACCTCAATGTCCTTTGTCCAATACGGAATTTTGAGCGGTTGCTCTTTCATTATGAATACAATTAAATGTCTAGTAATAAAAATTAAATGTTTAACTAATCAAATACTTTACAAATTATATATTTGACTATTGCATAGTACTGTATTCCAAAAAAAAAATTGATCGTCACATAGAGTTAAAAATTCAACACTGTATTAATTTGACTATTTCATAACGATCCATAATACAGGGTGGCTGAAAAGTAACTTGCACCCCCCCCCCTTAACTTTTCAACCATTTGAGATATTTGAAATCGGTTTGCGGCAACCTTCTTAGATATGAGGGGCTACAATAATTATGGTCAATTTTGAAAATTTTGCCCTTAGGGGTAGCGGGGGTAGGGGGTAACTCAAAATTTTCAAATGACAAGTATAGTCGAGTTTGGTATCATTTTATAGGTCTTGACGAAACATAAAAATTGACATAAAGAAAACCAAAATCGGCTCACTAATAACAAAATGGCGCCCTAAAACGTTTCAAATCCAAATAACCATGAGGGTGGCAAAAAAATTAACTTGCACCCTCATTATCTTTTTAATTGTTTGAGATATTCTAAATCGGTTTGCGGCAACTTGTTTGGAAATGAATGTCTACAATAATTATGGTCAGTTTTGAAAATTTTGCCCTTAGGGGTAGCGGGGGTATGGGGTAGTTCAAAATTTTCTAATAGCAAGTATAGTCGAGTTTGGTATCATTTTACAGGTCCTGACGAAACATTACAAATAACATAAAGAAAATAGAAATCGGACCATTAATAACAAAATGGCAGCTAAAAATGATTGAGACAATGGTTATTAAAAAGTAATTTTGAACTGCCATTTTGTTATTAATGGTCCGATTTCTATTTCCTTTATGTTAATTGTTATGATTCGTCAAGACCTACAAAATGATACCAAACTCGACTATACTTGCTATTTGAAAATTTTGAGCTACCCCCTACCCCCGCTACCCCTAAGGGCAAAATTTTCAAAATTGACCATAATTATTGTAGCCCCTCATATCTAAGAAGGTTGCCGCAAACCGATTTCAAATATCTCAAATGGTTGAAAAGTTAAGGGGGGGGGGGGGGGTGCAAGTTACTTTTCAGCCACCCTGTATACAATGTTGTATATAATGTTTTTTCAGTTTCATCCTTTTATTGATTTCCCTCAAGGGGTACATCAAAAAATACATTTACAAAATACAATTACTGTATACAGTATATAATGTTATAAAATAAACATTTGTTGGTCGCAAAGTGTGTACAAAATGTAAACATAAAAGTGAATTATAAAAAATTGAATAAGTAATTTTATATAGAGCATGTAATGTAATACTGCCAAAACATCCAAATTTTGTTTTGTACTTCTTATAAAGTTGATCTATGTTTGATACATTCACTGTAAAAAAAACACACCTGGTAAGAGGTTGAAACTTAAAAATAACATACCAAACCATAGATTAGCAAAGCTTCAAAACAGTAAGCAAAACAGGATTGTTGAAAGTAATTGTTATTGTTTCATATTTTCAAAATTCTATTAAAATTTAATACTGTTTTAAATCATTGCTGACCGTCTATCTCAGAAACAAGGTCTCCTCCTTCTTTTAATTATACAGTATATATCTTACACATTTAATGGAAATGCTAAGGCTTTTTAGTGACTTAAACCATTCTTGAACTTCCATTCGATATCAATGAGGGTCCGTGAATGACTTCGTTCAATCTTATATTGCCAACCGTTATACTCATATGTATGACAATTAAATAGCAATGACAAATTCGTTGTAAAAGTTTTCAGTTATTGGGAACGCTGGAAAAAGTTGAACATTGATGTTTTTGTAAACCTTAAAATATTGAAGGAAACTACCTAACTTTTACATTTACTAACTCTTGCTGTGTGCCGTTTGCGTATAACGAGTTTTACTTAGAATTGCATTGGTAGTTAAAGAAAAAACACGCATCGACATTTTCCCTATTTTATCTGCCAGCTTCTAGGTTTGTTAGATTGCAAGAGGTTTGTTGTATCGTGACGCCAAAAGCATATTTTGTTAAACCTGTATTGCAACATGTTGGTGTTTATGCCAATATCTATCCTTCTCTTTTGATGTGTACATCACATTCCAAATAATATAATAGAATGTTATTTGACCATCTTGAATTTAGATTCTTTAGATCTCTGTAACTGAAGAACAACTTGATTGTTTTCTTGGTTTATTTTCGTGTCTCATTTTACTTTAAATGGAGACCATAGTATTTTTAAAAACTTAATTTTAAAATTCAAAGATTTTATTCCATACATGTATACAGTCATGGAAATCCCAAATGTGTGTCTTAACCAAAAGGAAAATAATTCAAACACTCTCTTGATTCTGTTTGAAAAAAACCAATTGGGAAGACCTATGATAAACTAAATTGCTCTTTACCAAATTCTCTTCAAAAGGGATTAAAAGAGGCCAACAAATTAAATAAATCACGATTGGCGATTTTAAATATAACAAATCAAATGCTGTTATAATTAAAAGTAGTTTTCAGTATTGATAACCGCTTTATGCGATAACTAAAGGCATTCGAAAATAAAATTATTTACATTATTGGATGTACCGGTGCTAATACCCAGCTTTCAGAGGTAGTGTAGTCTAAGCCCCACGAAATACCAGAGTAATCTTCTAGAGGAGGCAATCTTCGGAGACCCGCAATAGAACTGTGCTACAAGGGAACATTCAATCAGAGAATCCTCGCTGTGGTCCAAACTATGAGCAAACCAGGCACATAGAAACTGCCTTAAAAATATAAATATATTTCAATTCCATTTGTTTATTTTATTGTAACTATTTGCAGTAAATAAAAACTAGACCACAATGTTTTGAAGTGTTTGGGTATTCACATTTCCACAAGTTTTCATTTTGCGTGACCAAATTCTTTCTGCGGCAACAGTGCGTAGAAATTGACATGTTCAAAGTCTCTGTGTCACAACAGCAAATTTAGATTGGCCGTCTAATGTCTGGTGCTACAACAGCACATACAGATCGGCATGTCCAAGTCTCATTCATACAACAGTACATACAGATTGGTAAGACCAAAGTTTCGTTGCTCCCACAGCACACACAATTGGCCTGTCTAAGTCTCGTTGCTACCACAGCACATACATATTGGCATGTCTAGGACTCATTGCTACCACAGCACATACATATTGGCCTGTCTAGGACTCGTTGCTACAACAGCACACACAAATTGGTCTGTCTAGGACTCGTTGCTACCACAGCACAAACATATTGGCATGTCTAAGTCTTGTTGCTACTACAGCACATACATATTGGCCTGTCTAGGACTCGTTGCTACAACAGTACATACATATTGGCTTGTCTAGGACTCGTTGCTACCACAGCACACACATATCGGCATGTTTAGGACTCGTTGCTACCACAGCACATACATATTGGCATGTCTAAGTCTCGTTGCTACCACAGCACATATATATATTGGCATGTCTAGGACTCGTTGCTACCACAGCACATACATATTGGCCTGTCAAGGACCCGTTGCTACCACAGCACACACATATTGGCATGTTTAGGGCTCGTTGCTACCACAGCACACACATATCGGCATGTTTAGGACTCGTTGCTACCACAGCACATACATATTGGCATGTCTAAGTCTCGTTGCTACCACAGCACATATATATATTGGCATGTCTAAGTCTCGTTGCTACCACAGCACATACATATTGGCATGTCTAAGTCTCGTTGCTACTACAGCACATACATATTGGCATGTCTAGGACTCGTTGCTACCACAGCACATACATATTGGCATGTCTAGGTCTCGTTGCTCCCACAGCACACACAATGCTATATCGTTAATTTAATATCGTTGTCCAATTCCAAGCAAGACAACAATTATTTTCAGACGTGATAACAATCACTTCAAAAAAAATTCCCATTCACTAAACAAATTACCCGCAACTCATGTCTACGCACAGGCCCTGCCTATGTAGACACATTTCCATATAAGTTGATAAGGTATTTTTTTTATCTCTTTGTGCCATTTAGTTATAATATTATTTTGTAAGTTATTTTTAAGACAAGGATTAAGTAATTTATTCTGTAAAATACCATGAATTGTACTTTTTAGTTGGGAAATAAACATCATTTCATTTCATTTCATTTCAATTGGCCTGTCTAAGTCCTGTTGCTACCACACCACATACATATTGGCATGTCAAGGACTCGTTGCTACCACAGCACATACATATTGCCTGTCTAGGACTCGTTGCTACCACAGCACATACATATTGGCATGTCCAACTCTCTGTGCCACAAGTACGTGCAATGCTCGTTGCTCGTGCATGCGCGTCTGTGAGGGTGGGAGTGGGAACAGGTATTTCACACACTACTCGTGCTTATCTGGTATTTGCTTATTGTTATGCTCTGATGATAGCCTGCACAAGAATTTCATTCTCCTAATGCCGGCAGATAGCGGTGCCCGGTATGTTATTTACTCGCTACAGGCCTATCTTCCAATCGATCTCGACCCTACTCTTCCTTCATTAGCTCGCTGTAATTAATTGAAAAAATTCCTTCGCTTCCCCAACATTTTGAAAATTTTGTATGGCTTTCTCTCTTGCCTGAGCCTACAGTCACTTAGTGACATACGTTTGACCTCCAAGGCTTACAGTGTATTTTGGCGTCGATATTATTGTGTGAAATACACAATCGATGGTACAACCATCATTATTATTGGTTCGGATTATCGTCCAACTCGGTAATTTTATAACTGAGATGTCAACATAGCATTACTTATCCTTTCGGACTGGGTTGAGTTTCCATTTTACAGATACAGTAGTTTTAGTACAAATCATGACTGCACTAGTAAAAGTTTTAATTCAACGCAATACATAAACACATTAGACCATAGTAAATCAAGCTAAACTGTTTACAAACTACAACTTTGTTACGTAAAATGAACACCTATTTATTCGATAGATTTACTACAATACAACATACGACTTCGAGTCATCATTTACCGCTATGTGATACATTGCATACTCTTAGATCGGTTAACACTGTACATCAGGGTGTCGTGCCATCTCGTCCAAGTGCTATCTCGTCCAAGTGCTATCTCGTCCAAATTCCACGAACGTAGGGTGGGGTGGATCCATCTGGGAAACGGACTGAGGAGCGTCAGTCATAAAACTGCCAACCCCTCGACCGAAGAATTCGCCAAGATAGGACCGAGGCGCATCTAGGTACCAGACGCTCCTCTGTCCTATCCTTGCAAGGAACTAATCTTGCACTAATCTGCAAGGAACTAATCGAACTAAACTTGCGTAGAACAAGACAATGGCTGCTTCATTCCTGTGAGTAAATCCTCACTGACTACACCACTGATTTAGGCATGTTTTCCCGGTACAACTTAATCCCAAATAAAATTGGTATCAAAAAATCCATTACCCATGAAAATAAGGTGATATTCCTCTTTTAAACTTTAAGGTAAAATAACTACCTTTCTGAAGACAATACAAATTTGAACGGACATACAAGTCCATCTTAAGTAGAAAGACATTTAATTTGAAAATATTCCACATGACATTTTTGGAGGTTCTGTCATGGTTCTTAAACTATGGGAATTTTATTATATTTTTAATTGTTAAAAAAGTTATTTTCCGGGTGTTTTTTGGTTAATAGAATAAATAAATAAATATAAACAGTATATTCATCATTTTTTGTATTGATTGAAATTTTTATGTTGGTCTATTTGTCTCCAGATGTTGGAACTTGTTCTCAGTGATCTTTCGCAGCTATTTATCACTTTACTAAAAAGGTTTGATCTTAAGACACAAACCAAGTCTGGGAATGAAAATATCGGCATTTCGGCTTTTCAAGTTGTCTGTCCATTAATATATTTTACAAAATTATATGCAAAACATTTACTTATATTAGATATTGTATGCGTTATGTACAATATAAGCCGCTATTGCGTTGTCATCATATGTATAACAGGTTTTTATTACGTAAAAGTAAGAACAATTTTTGAAAACCTTTTTTAACATCTCCTGCATGCTCTGAATGTTCCCTTTCCGCAGCTCTTGCTATGCGATTGTCCGGTAGGAGAAGATGTATTTTCTTTCCCTTCAAACGTAATTTTAAGCCATTTTTTGCAATTTTTAAAATCAGAACTTTCCGCTCCTGAACTTCAGGAGTCGCGCGCTCCCACCTGAAAGGTAGGTCTTTATTCCTTGTCAAATTTTCACGGGGACGAGATTGGAAGTGTGCTTAATCGTCTTTTAATGTACGCTGGACACTTGGACGAGATGGCACTAATAAGTGTGTTTAATCAACTGTTAATATACGCTGGACGAGTTAGGACTTTTTCTGGGGAATTGGGTAATGGATGAGAAAACACTTGGACGCGATAGCACTGCGTCTACATCAGTAGGCCCTCCAGTGCACAGATTAGAAAATCTTTACCAAAGAATTAGTAGTTATTGTACTTTATGAACCAGTATATCAACAAAATTTGGTTCCTTTTGTAATTATTGTCAGTAAAATTGTTTATTGCCCCCAATGATTGTGACCAGTTAGATATCAGAAACGTTCACTAATGAAGAACCATTTTGCTAACTTCACGCGATCGTTTCCGTAGTTCAATTCATTGAAGTATTGTAACGGACTTCGGCAACATGTAGTAACGGATGTAATTTTTAACAGTTATTATTATCTGTGGTTTATTGCTTCCTTAATTACCGGCGTATTGTGTTAGAGCTTCGATAACTACGAGCGGAAAGTGGAAAGATGTGTATGATTGATGGTGTGCTCTGCCCACTCTGTAAATGAGAATTAAATAATACGGTTTCGTTGTGTGAGACCCCATTAGTCCCTCGATAATCACTGAAAAGCGATCGCCGTAGTTCGTGAGCGGGTTCGACGTATCTGCCGAGGCCTAACGACTCTAGGACTGGGGTCACGGTCGATCGAGGGTGGAGATGTTCGGTCATCTCTTGAACAAGTGCGATTTTGGGCATTAGTTTGTTGTAAGTCGATGCTGATGAGACTGCACGTTCTTTAGTACCAGCAGTACGACGGATTGTGAAGCCAAGTCAGCGATGTCGTGGGTTCGCTTCGTGGTCCTCCTCCTAAAAATGTTGTACAGTCAATTATTGTACTGTAGCTCACCAATTACTGTGCGCGATACGATCCACACAGAGGAATTTGGAGCCCATGTGGACAGACAAACGCAACGTTGATAGAGGTTACCATTTTTTGTATATTTCAATCACAAAATACAAGATTTGTAGGTATGCAAATTTGTTTTACTAAACTACAAAACTCATCCACACTACATTTATAAATGGGAGGGCAAAAATAATGTAACATATCACCACGAATATCTTCAACGTATTTGACTATTAGCACAGATAATATAACCCCTGTGTTTATTATCTGTGCTATTAGTCAGGGTTAAGTCTGTCTGATTTTAACTATGTGGGTTCATATACATTGTCCCTTGCAGATTCGAGAGATGTGGATTTAGTGGAAGTACACAGACAGAGTAAAAGGGAAAGATTTGTAATAAAATCACATGAATTAGATACAATTATTTTACTCTCTCAGTGGTGTGCTTTTCTGTGGCCTTATCTGTATTGTGTACAATTACACTACAATACTTATACCACACGATTTCCTCAGTTGTCGGTTTTTCTTAACCAACTCGCCCTAGGTAGCATACGAAATGCAGGGCTACAATACAATAACAACATGGTATCCTACTGTAATAACAGCGTAATATGTGGCCGTTAGTCTTTTTTAGTAGTTGAACAAATATAAAGAAAGGTATTGGTGCAAATTGTACGTGAGCGACAATCGAATCACACACAACATACATAAGAAAACGAAAAATAAAACTAACATCTTTCGTTACGACCTTATTGCACTTCTGCACAAAGGAAGTCTGAAATGAGTCTGAAACGTTTCAACAATTAAACCGTGAGAAAGGCAAGTAAAAAACAATTATGTCTTACGTGACACAGGACCAATTCCAGACAAAACATTATAGCCTTGTAAACCGAGCACAGCGAGCAGCGCGGCCGAACCTTCGTTGTTACCTCACGCGCCATTTGATTTATTTCCATTTTCAGACACGTAAAACTCGTTTTATTAATTAAGGTTTATTCTAGCGGGGAATTTTACGAGTTCGTGTCTTCGAATATGTGTTATCGTCAGTGGTTGGTGGTCGGTTTCGTGTGTTTGGTCGTGTGATTTGGCGGGACCGGACGAGTGTGTTGCCGATCTACAGCTGACATTTGGTTTTATTCAACACATTTTTTTTTTAAAGTCACCTATACTTTTTTATGTAAAAAACCTGTATGCGATTTATTCTAATTCCCGAGAGGTAAGAGTTTACAAAATACATTCAAAATATAATATAGAGGGGTATCTTTATATTCTCTACAGTTATGATTATATCAGCTTTGTCAAAGCACCACGACCCTAGATATTGAAATAAAACCACGTCTACCAAATTATTGATTGAA
Organism: Macrosteles quadrilineatus; assembly: GCF_028750875.1. NCBI lineage: Eukaryota > Metazoa > Arthropoda > Insecta > Hemiptera > Cicadellidae > Macrosteles > Macrosteles quadrilineatus. The sequence continues at coordinate 63,093,796 of NW_026542600.1, read as the reverse complement.
TGGACTATACTAATAGGTGTACATTTATGCTGCAATTTTGAATGAATTAGTCACAATTTTTACTTTGATTTAATTTTAATTTTATACAATTTTTATATAACTTTGTCGCCTTTGTTACTGGGTTGAGATAAAAACATGCAAGGTTTGGTGCTTTCTACACATACATATAAGTGTAAGTTTATCCACACAATAACTTTTATATCAATTTGATACTGTTTTGCATTCCTGTTAATAACTTTTTAAGTATATATGTATTAGCATTACGTCATCTATACACTAGGAGGCGTTTCCGGCGGCGCCAAGAAAATTAAGTGGTGTGATCAGGAATGTATTAAAACTCCCCATCTAGCTTCTCAAAGAATGCGACCATAACATGGTGCGCATTAGAAACTACTGGGGCATTGAAAAACTAGAAAATCGTTTTCCTGTAAATTGAGGCATCCACACTTTTATGCAGGTTATCCTCATCTTAACATGACTTCCCAAACTCAAGAGTTATTTGTTTTTTGCACACAACTTAATCTCTTAAATGTATTAATGATTGCACGATTGCTCTAGATACACTTTCGCATAGCTTGTATTCTATGTATTATAATTCAAATACACTCTACTCCGTGGACGTAGATGACAAAAAGCTACGACGATACATTCGGGGGAATGATATTCGCCAGCTTGACCGGGATTCCTAGGTGGCTATCCAATATCTGTTGTGTAGATTCTCTTTCATACAAAAATAATTAAATGTACTGCTTATAGCCGATTTAGTAACCAAACTGTCTTCTAGTGTTACATTTTGTTAGAACTGATCTGAATCTTATCTTTCAATGATTTCGTCAAGTGGAAAATCATATTATGTTTTCAACAACATTTTATGTAAAAACATTCTAAATATTTATCAAAATCTGTCAAACCGTTTTCTTAAAGATCACATTTTCCCATTTTTTTTAGGTTTTATGAAAGTAATAGCCATTTTAGCGAATTTCCCTATAGGGAAGTAGCTATTACCGTAGGTCTCATGGTAAGACTTAGGCCTGGGACCGATTTACTTTTTCATTTTAATGTCCCCAGAGGCCAAAAACACCATTCGTTCAAATTTTTATATATGTATATATATATAGGTATATATATATATAGATTTATATATATATATATATATATATGTGTCCGTGAACACGATAACTTGAGTAATTTTTATCCGTTTTTGATGAAATTTGGTTTGTAGGTGTAAGGCGGGATAAACTTGAATGAGTTCGCGATCCAGCATGATCGGACCATGGGAACAGGGTTTTATGGGGGGTTTTATGGGGTAAAAATTGGTTTTTCTCACTTCTTACCCTCAAAACACAAAATTTCCCAATTTTTCTCCAAACCTTCTTAAAGAGCATAAAAAAACAAACAATTCAGTATATCAAAGTGTTTTTGTACGATTATTGGTTACGGAGAAAACTAAAAAAATGATAAATTTAAAATTCCCATGTTATTCTTATGGAGAATATTGTAAAATGTTGTAGTTTGCTTGTTTATGGATATATTTTGATCAAACTTGGCAAATTTATTTATTTTATAGTAAGCTATCAATATTTTACTAAAAACACACTACTTTATTAGTTTCCTTGTAGCAGCAAACCTAGGTACTCGTTAAACCTAATGTTATTTAAATAGATCAATTGAAAATCAATTCGGCCAAATGGAAATTCGCTTAGACGGCAGGTTTGCTGCGGCGGGGGTATTTTAAATGTCAAAATCGCCTGGAGATACCATTGATTAGTGCCCACATGCCAAATTTCATCAAAGCTGGACCACGAGCGTAGTTTGTAACTCTGTACATCTACACACACATACAGACGTACTGTAACTCAAAAAAACACTGTTAGGGTTTAGGGGGACCCAAAATAAACATTTCCACCCAAAACTCAGACTCGAAAATTTTGACGAAAACAATACTCTCTCCATAAATAGTAAAAGACGTGTGTAAATATATTCAATATTCGTACCCTAGCACCAACAAGTATAGCTTAGCTTATAGTATAGTATAGCACAGTAACAAGTATAGCGAGTATAGTATAGCTTTTTGATTAGTCGTTTATTTGTTACTTTCGATATATAGGCCTAGTAACCAATATCGACAGAATCAAACTAGTGTTGGCCTGCAAGGAAAAAACCACCACTAAACTCTGTCATTAGAGTGGCGACAGAGTATCATAAAATTAACTCCAATCTAAAAAATAGTCAAACATCTAAATTTAAGATATTAGTTAGCAACATTAGATCTATATTTAATAAGACAGAGAACCTTGAAGTAGACTTAAATGAGATAAAGCCAAATATTATTTGCCTATCGGAAACATGGTTAAATGAAGAAAAATTGCCATCTTTTAAAATTAATAAATATCACACAGTAGCTGAATTCCACAGGAAATCTAGTGTAGGTGGCGGAGTGCTGATCTTGTCAAAAAATGACTTCAAAATAAAAACAAGTGTTATCAAATGTGTACAGGAGCAAAGCATAGAGAGTGTCTTTGAGTCATGTGGGATCCTTGTTTGTATAAACGATCTTAAATTCATTATAATTGTCTTGTACCGCCCACCATATGATTCAAATTTTTTACAGTTCCTTGACATACTTGATATGATTTTAAACTTGATTTCTACCAAATATAATCTCCCTGTAATAATTGGAGGTGATTTTAATGTTGACAACTTGACAGAATCGTATAAAAAAGACTGGTTATCGGATGTAGTGGGCTCGCATGGTCTGAATAGCATTATAAGAGAAGCAACAAGAAAAACGAGCATGACATATTCTCAACTCGATTATCTATATGTAGACCCATCTCTTCATTTTGAAGAAGCGGGTACCATCATAAACAACCTTTCAGATCATGACTATATTTTTATGGATTTGTGTACAAAAATTAAAGAAAGCGAAATTCGGAAAGTAGAGAAACGCAAGATTACTCAACCAACAATAGAACCTTTTTGTATCCTACTAAAGAATCATGATTGGAGCCAAATTATTAATCAAGTGACTACTAATGAAATGTTTGATGAATTCTATTCCTCCTTTTTATACTATTTTGAAATATAATTTCCAAAAACCGTTCAACGATTAAAAACCAAAGACAATGAATGGATAACAAATACCATTAGACACTCCCAAGAATTAGTAAAAAACCTGTACTGGGAAACTAGAATAAGTACAAATCCCCAGGCTAAAGAGAACTATAAGGTAGCTAAAACTAATCATTCAAAACTGATACTCAACACAAAGAAAGAGTTTTATAAAAAAAGGATTGTCCAATCAAAAAATATCAGCAGAGAGTCATGGAGAGTTGTTAGAAAACTAACAAATGAAGACAAAGAAGAAGAGAACTTGTGTCTGAAACAAAATAATACTCGTATAGATAACCCCATTGAAATTGCTAATATATTTAACATGACTTTTACAGAGGAAGTGAACAAGCTTACAAACCAGTATTACCAGGACATAGTTGAGGTGGAGTAGGAAGCCTCGGAAGACATATCGGAGCTTTTGGTGCTGACACCTGCAACGGTAGAAGAAGTAAGGAAAATTCTGAAGGAGGTAGGAGGCAGAACTGGAACAGGAGCTGATGAGGTACCCTGCTTTATCTTTAAGTTTTGCGGTGACATAATTGCTGAAACCCTAACAGAAATTGTAAATAAATCATTAGAGAGCGGTGAATTCCCAGATAGAATAAAAATATCAAAGATAGTCCCGGTACATAAGAAAAATAGGATAAGGGTGTTTGGTCAAAAATTTGATGTCTTATTTTTTGTTATTGTTCAATTGTACTAAAAATTAGAAATACAAATATATAAGAAAATTTTTTAATTTTGAATATTAAGCGAGATATGGAGCTTGAAAGTAGTAAATTTTTCATCTTTGGTACCAATTCACAGGGAGAATGGGTAATGCAATTCTCACCAAAATTTGCATTCAGATGTGGAAAAATAAGATAATAAACACTAGCTACTTAAAATTAAAAATAAAAAAAATTTTAAATTTTATAATTTTTTTTTAATTTAAAATTTTGTATTTAAAAATTTAAAAATAGCTGTTTGTTTTTGGGAAAAATGTATCTGTATGTTGGAATAAAAAAAAAGTGATATGTTAACTCGTTTGGGCTGTGAATTCGTACCTTTGATGCCTTGCGCTGTCGGAGCACTACTCGTTGAGAGTGTGTACACTAACACCAGGGCTTTAGAATACAACGATAAACGTATACTTTCAATGTTAAAGGATGTTAATAATTACGTGATGTTAAAGTATTCTAAAGCCCCGGTGTTAGTGTACAAACTCTCAACGAGTAGTGCTCCGACAGCGCAAGGCATCAAAGGTACGAATTCACAGCCCAAACGAGTTAACATATCACATTTTTTTTATTCCAACATACAGATACATTTTTCCCAAAAACAAACAGCTATTTTTAAATAAAAAAAAAATTAATTTTTTAAAAAATGTATAAAAAATAAAATTTTTTTTTAATTTTTAATTTTAAATAGCTAGTGATTATTATTTTATTTTTCCACACCTGAATGCAAATTTTGGTGAGAATCGCATTACCCATTCTCTCTGTGAATTGGTACCAAAGATGAAAAATTTACTACTTTCAAGCTCCATATCTCGCTTAGTATTTATAATAAAAAAATGTGTCTTATATATTTGTATCTCTAATTTTTAGTACAATTAAACAATAACAAAAAATCAGACATGAAAATTTGCGACCAAACACCCATAATCCCAGTAACTACCGACCAGTAGCAGTTCAGTCTGTATTTTCCAAGGTATTCGAGATCATATTCCTTAATAGGCTCTTGCCTTTTCTGGAAGCAAAAAGAATAATAAATAACAACCAAAAAGGATTTAGGAAGAACAATTCACCACTAGATTCTATCTTCTCATTATTAGCATCTGTTTATAAAAGCGTAGACTTATCTGAAGAAATACTATGTCTGTTATACGATATGACTAAACTAAACTATATTAAAGCTTTTGACTGCCTCAACCACAAAATACTAAGAAACAAATTGATTACCTATGGAATTAAAAATAAAGCCCTGAATTGGATCATGTCCTACCTAAAAGACAGATATCAGATTGTAACATTAAAACATAGAGATGAAACCAACAGTACAAAATCCTACAAGTCAAAAAAATCCGAACCAATAAATACAGGCATACCACAGGGCTCAAATCTGGGACCCATTTTGTTTCTCCTCTACGTAAACGACTTACCAGACGTAATAACAGAAGGTGAAGTCTGGCTGTTTGCGGATGATGTTGGGCACACAGTTAGTAGCAAGAACATCGAGTCTACATCGAGAAGAGCGCAGGTGGGAATCCATGAAATGGAGACGTGGTGCAACTCAAATCAGATTATATTAAATCAGAAAAAAACAAATCTTTTACAGTTTTACAATAGAAAACCATCAGATTCAACTCCATTATTAAAATTGGGAAACAACTATCTACACACAACCCCCAGTGCTAAATACCTAGGGCTCACAATATCACTAAATTTGAATTGGACTGAACATATTGATAATATTGCCAAAAGACTGGTCGTGGTGTGCTGCCTAGTCAGAAAACTACAAAATGTTGTTGAAAAAGAAGTACTACTAAAAATCTACCATGGCTGTTTCCACAGCATATTAAGTTATGGAATTGTTTTTTGGGGTCACTGCTCCGAGGCAAATAGAATATTTCTGTTTGCAAAAAAAGATAATAAGAACTATAAACAAAGAACACTTCATAGCCCACTGCAGGCCTATCTTTCAGCAACTGAACATTCTAACATTTGCTTCAGCCTTGGTTTTGGAATCAGCAGTCCTCCTACTAAGAAGAAAACCAGAATATTTTATAAGTAACCAACAAATGCATGGATACAACACCAGACAGAAAAAAAGATAGTCATATTCCACAAGTAAACTCAACATTAATGAAAAATAGTGCCTACTATAATACAACAAAAATTTATAATAAAGTACCAGAAGACATAAAAGGTATTCAAGACTTTAACAAATTCAAGCAACAATTAAAGAAGCATCTGATGGGAAAGCAATATTACAACTTGAAAGAGCATCTGGAAGAATAAAGAAATATAAACAAAACTATGACAACCGTGGTGCGAATGCACTTCCAACGGGTTTACTTCAAGTATCAAGTAAGTATCAAGTAAATCTCTAAATTTAATTAGGCCCATTGAAAAATATCAAGCGACACAAACTATACTGGTGCAACATATAGTAGGAAAACGTTTAGTAAAGAACATTTCCTCAGTAGGAGTTGGGGTGACACATATCTCGTAAGCAAGTTGTTCCTCGTTTACAGTTGTAGTCATGTTTGGATCTCTTCTACACACCAAACATACTAAATTACCCTTATATTCTTACAAAGCATATACCAAATACTGAAGAGAATATACAAATTTGATTGACAACACATGATTTGTTTATGGAAATGTAAAGATGACTCCACTGGATGTTGCACAACACCTTATTATAACCATGATCTCCTTGATTCCCTAGAAAAGTTAGAATCTTTTGTTTCTCATAACAATTTCAAACACTGCTTGTAAAATAAACTTTCTATTATTTTATAAAAGCTTCATAGTTTGGAAACATCTGATTTTTCTCAGTTAAAGATGCTTCAATACTAAATTTCACGAGTTTCATATCAGCATAACGGTTAGCGTAATATAAGCGAGTCAGACGTGATGCATACTAAATTAAATAGAAATATAATTTTTCCTACAGTTACCTAACAATGTACATGTTCTCTCCCTGATTTGAGAAAGCAAAGTGGCCAATTCGCTCATCAGTGAGACAATGTTAACATTGTCTCACTCTAATTACTTTGTCTCACTCCAGATTTGCAACGTGAAGGCACGAAATAGTGAACGCGTAACATGCAGGCAACGTCGTATGCGCGCGAAATACGTTGGCAGCACTGGCTGTAAATCAGCTGGTCAGCTGTTGTACTGTTGTATTTGTCACTTCACATTAAATTTTATATTAAAAGTTCACTTCTGTGTAGAAATAGGTTATGTTTCTTCACAAATTTATTTGTTTTATGGTAACTGTAGGAAAAGTATAATGTGCAACTCGAGTTCAAAGTACAATTGCCTCACTCGAGAAACCATTCCTCACTCGCCTACGGCTCGTGAGTAAGGATTTCTCTCGAGTGAGTCAATTGCTCACTTTTCTCACTAGTTGCACAAATAACTATTTCCTACGACCGTTTTTTAAAGTAGCCATTTCAGTTCAGTTCTTAGAATTGAAAAGTTTCACTTAACAGCTGTTTACTTTCATATCAGCATAGTTTCATTTCATATCAGCATAGTTTTTCTCATATCAACACGGGTAACGGACCAATGAGGTTCAAGGATTGAGAGAAAAGAAGTACAATAATTGTAATACTTCGAACGTCAACTAATCAGCTGATCAGCTGATCAGTTGACAATTTTAATTGTTGATCCGGCTTGTTCCTGTTGATACTCGCGTATTCTTAACCTAAGTTAGTGGAAGTTAAATGAAGGTTGATTTTAAAATATCAGTTAATGTAAGTGATGTTGACGAGATAGAAATGAGAGCACAAACTGTTTGTGCTAATCTTTTGCCACCAAAATCAAAACAAAGGTACCATATGCAATTACATATCAGCAATTCATTAAATGGAAGAAACAAAATAAGGTTAAATTTTTAAATGAAAATGTTCTTCTGGTTTATTTTGAAAACCACTTTTTCACCCAACTCGTTGTGGACCACATATTCGATGCTGAGATCTAACTGTAAATTAACTGTTTCACTATATTATTCAGTTGTCCAAAAATATATGCAATATTTCCCTAATTGTACCTGATACAGTATTTATGGTAAGAATGCTGCTAGCAGAACCTATTGCCTGTAAAAGTAACGTATCATTTAACAAAGTTTTACAAACACGTAATTACATGAAATCAGCTGATTATACAATAAGTCGTTGCATCACTTTCAGTGACAATGACAATAAACGAAAACATAACCTCTCTAGGAAGTTATGAGTAGTGATTGTTAGTAATAAAAACCAGATTTTTAGTAATTAAAAAACGGTCGTAGGTAAAGTAGTGTACGCAACTCGCGTTAATAGTCTTTCCGACACTCTTAGATGTTTTTAAGGCACTCGCCAAGGCTCGTGCCTTAAATTTTCTACTCGTGTCGTAAATACTAACTTAACGCAATCGTTGCGTAAACTACTATTTCAAGTAAAAGCCCACTTTTTGCCTTTACGTAGATCACATTATATCGTATGTTTTTTGCTCATTAATCCCTAATCAAATTATGTTTAAATTCTTCTCCTAAGAATGTACCATTGGTAAAGTTGAAGAAACAGAGTTAGTCATGTTACTATAAACATACTATATTGTCGCTGTAATACAACACATATGAACTGAAACATAGATTAGTCACACTACAATACCGATCCAGCCCGAAGAATCTTGATATTTAAATATCTCAATCATCATAAGCACACATGCTACATCTGCTAAATTAGTTCTTTGGTTTTCTGCTAAAGCTGTCGCTAAAGATGTTTGATTAAATGGTTAAATATCTACAACCTGAGGAAACAAAATTGCTGTATTTAATGAACACATATCCATAAAGTAGTAATGTAGGGCCTACGGCAGTTCATTTATTCTCCATAAGGATAACATGGAATATAAGAAATAAAATAAACGCAAGAATAAAATACTTGAATATTTCAGTTACTACTGATTATCAAGGGGACTAATATTGTTACAAACAGTGTGTTTCGAAATAGAAAAGGTTCGCACCTTAAATTTTCAACTCGTGGCGTTAACACTATTTACGCGAGTTGCGTACACTACTTTACCTACGACAGTGTTTTAATTACTAAAGATCACTACTCATAACTCCTAAGAGAGGTTATGTTTTCGTTTATAGCCTCTCATTTCCACTGACAGTGATGTAACGAAACATTGTACCAAACACTAATTTCACCACTCAACAATTAAATTGGCCTGAACAGCTGATTAGTTGAAGTTCGAATCATAACAATTTTACTTCTTCTCTCTCAATCCTTAAACCTCATTGGTCCCGTGTTGTTGTGAGTAAAACTATGCTGTCATGAAAGTAAGAAATGCTATGTGAAATTGTCAATTCTAAGAACTGAACTGAAACGGCTTCTTTAAAAAACTGTCTTAGGTAATACACACTTTTAATCCCGGGTCTTAAATTAACTAGGTTTTTTCCACAAATACCAGAACATACACGGTATGGATCATAAACATGAACAAATACTGTTATTTAACATTGCTTAATGGAACTGTCTAAATCCTGTTAGTATAGGATTTATACCAGCAATGTTATTTGTTAATGTTTATGATCCATACCGATTCTGTTCAAGGATTCGTGGTTTATTCTATAGGCCTACATATGTTGCTCAATCTTCAGTTCGCACATTTTTTTGTTTGGATATATTTGGATGTTTGTAAGGTAGGCTATATAAGGCCCAATCATATATATATATATTATATATGTGTATATATGTATGTATGTGTATATGTAGGTATATATGTTTAGAGGGATTGTTGTATAAGGTATGACCTTATATACCTGTAAGGCACTGGACGTGAAAACTAACAAACATCAAAACTGAGGTATACAGGGTGATTTGTACTCAGTGTGACAAAATTTTTTGGTGTAAGTACAAAGTAAATGAAGTGTGATGATGTACATCAAATGTTCCAAGTCTCAAAATTAGCTTCCCAAAAAATTATTTTATGATTTTCAAAAATAACCATGCTTTTAAACTTAATACAGCGATTTCTCAATTGCCTGTATATGGATTTGAGTAGATAATGTCATTTTCGTGTTCTACATAAAATCGTGAACAAGAATAATGGAAAATGACGGAGGATCAGTTATAAAAACTACATTGTAAATAGATTCAAAGATAAAAATTAAGATGTTTAATAACAATTTTAAAAAACAATTGTCCATTGCAATTTTTACACCCTATATACAAGAAAGTGTCGGAATATTTTAAAAACTGCACCATTTTATAAGCTTTCCAACAATATGCTACACTATTGAGGTTTAGATATTTTATTGTTTGTTTTAGTGGTTTGAATACCAGAAAACAAAGAACTTTTTTACTGTTTTTACTGTTTAAGCTGAAACAAAAATACAACTTTTGCTTGCCGACTTTCTATGTTTTAAATGTTAAAGACACCATGCTTTGTAGTCTTCAAACCATTAAAGCGTATATAAGCAGACATAAACCTCAATAGTGTAGCATATGGTTGGAAAGCTTATAAAATGGCGCAGTTTTTAACATATTCCGTCACTTTCTTGTATACAGGGTGTGAAAATGCAATAGACCATTGTTTTTTTTTAATTTTTATCAAACAACTTAATTTTTATCTTCTAATCTATTTTCAATGGAGTTTTTACAACTGATCCTCCGTCATTTTCCATTATTCTTGTTTAAGATTTAATGTAGTACACGAAAATGACATTATCTACTCAAATCCATATACAGGTAATTGAGAGTTCGCTGTATTAAGTTTAAAAGCATGGTTATTTTTGAAAAACATAAAATATTTTTTTGGGAAGATAATTTTCAGACTTGGAACATTTGATATGCATCATCACACTTCATTTACTTTGTACTAACACCAAAATATTTTGTCACACTGAGTACAAATCACCCTGTATAAGGTTTGGATACAAACATCCAATCCTTTTTTAATGTTTTGCACGGTCAAAATCACGCTTTCTGTTAAGTATGTTGTCTAAATATAAGATTATCCTGCGAAAAATCAAACACATCTTAGTAAAATAGTTTTCTGGCAAACTATCGCTAAATCGTTTACGTTACAAGTTGTCAGCTCAACCTGCAGTTCAAGGAATCACTCAATTGTATTGAATTCGTCATGTCAAAAAACTATAAGAAACACTTAAACTGAGCTCTCAATATATGTGCCCAGAAACTCAAGATGCCCCTAATTAACCAAAACAACAACAATTCAATGTGCCAATCCCTAACGAAGCGTTGCCTGATCTAAGTGAACTCGTATATGAACTTTTGTAGCTAATAAATCACATTCCGAGAAAATCTCATCCTGTGCAATTTATAATCACCTTGTATTATAGTATACACCTGTTGATTCTTACCATCATTCTATTTTTCACCATGAAAAGTGACAGTTATATTCTCATGTTGTGGGCCTTTCTGTTTATATGAGTCCTCCAATTTTTACATATTAGTTCGGTGTTCTATTTCTTTACACATTAATTGGGGTTTCGTATGAATGTTTTCTATATTTACGTGAATCAACAACAATTTAGTTTTGGATCCGTACGGTAGAAAGGAGCGGAGCCTTATGTTATTATTATTAATTGGACTATTCCAACGTGTCTTGTGTTTAGTTCTGTTTTGTTCAGTGTTTTTTTCTGTGTGTGTTTAGTTGTAATGTTGTAAGTACAGTATAGTAACGTTTCTGGAGGTGGATCAACTCATCCCGTTATGCAAGTGAGAATAGGATACTACTATTCTACATTCTTAATTGGCACTCAAAAGGTATTGAGTCAAAAAACTGCTTACTGAAAACAACTATTTACATATAATAACAAATAAATAACTATATATATAACAACATATAAATTATATACAACAATAAAAAATCAAGTACATAATGCAACAAAAATTTAAAACTTAATTGAAAAATATAAAAATGCCTAAAAGAGAATTATTGGCAAGTAAACTACACTATACTGTACTTTACATTTTTGTATTTTTCATTTAACTTTTAACTTTTTTTATCATGTTGCGTTTAGTTGTAACTAAACACACAAAAAACACTGAACAAAACACAACTAAACACAAGACACGTTGGCTTTCCAACTGTACTTAGCCTTCTGAGTACTCATACCCGTCGGACACCCCATAGCTTACCGACTTTACTTGGCCTACTGAATAGGCAAAACGCATACCCGTCGGACACTTCATAGCTTTCCGACTGTACTTAGCCTTCTGAGTACTCATACCCGTCGGACACCCCATAGCTTACCGACTTTACTTAGCCTACTGAATAGGCAAAACGCATACCCGTCGGACACTTCATAGCTTTCCGACTGTACTTAGCCTTCTGAGTACTCATACCCATCGGACACCTAGTAGCTTCCCGACTGTACTTAGCCTTCTGAGTACTCATACCCGTCGGACACCCCGTAGCTTACCAACTGTACTTAGCCTACTGAATATGCAATACGCACACCCGTCGGACACCCATAGCTTTCCGACTGTACTTAGCCTTCTGAGTACTCATACCCTTCGGACACCCAGCAGGTTACCGACTGTACTTAGCCTACTGTATACGCAATACGCACACCCGTCGGACACCCCATAGCTTTCCGACTGTACTTAGCCTTCTGAGTACTCATACCTGTCGGACACCCCGTGGCTTACCGACTCTACCTTTGCAAACCCGTTATCAATAGTTTCTCTATAGTCAAATATTTGCGAATCGGAAAGCGTGAGGACGAGAGGAGTGAGAGGAGAAGAGCTCCAAGGAAGGTGGAAGTGGAGTCAGCTGCTCCGTATCGCAGGGCGAAGATGGCTAGCCACATTCCAATATGGCGGCGACACAGGAATGCGGTGGCCGGCGCGCGGTGCCACAGCGGGAGCGGAACAGAGAGTGAGTGGAGAGAAGTCGAGGTGTGAGCATCTACGTCGCTCTGCACTGTGTTCTGTGTACTGTGAACTGTGTGATATTGTAGTGAATGTGTGACAGATGTAGTTCGTCAGTGAACATTGACAGTGTGGCAGACTGAGAATAGTGACGTTTGTTGAGAATCTACGTGTTAACTTGCCTAGCTGGAACTCGTTTGACCGTAGCCGACCGTGGTATTTCGCAGTTCCTAGTTTTATGTCCTCGCCGATCGCCAATTGGTTTTTTCAATCGCACGCCCGGAAACTCGAACGCCAGGAATTGCTGATGGTACGCGTCGCAGAAATAATCGCCCGCAGAAAATGACGGGACTGTAGAGATGGATTGACCTTTGTACTATGTTTGTGCCTTTAGTGTTTTGCAGTCATGATTAGCGGATATTTGGGATTACACCTACCATGTCACATAGAGATTCGTTCAAGGTAAGTTGATATTACCTTCATGTTGGTATGTAAGGTTTCATTATGAAACACGTAATTGCATTTAGCACCAGCTGTGTGTGGGGATTAATCTCGTTTTTAAACAAGCCTATTTTTTGTGTTTCCAATAAACACAACATTTAACTTAAATTGGGCCTTAATTATCTCTGTTAATACAGTTTCACAAAACCTAGGATTAAGAATGGAGTAGAAAGATGTATACTTGGCACTCCTTCATAGTATGAATTGCTAAAAAAATTAAAAATCACAAACCTCCGGCTTTTGAAACAAATTCGAAAATGATTTTGTTATTAGCTGTTTTGAGTACTTTTGGTTTCAATAATGTCACCAATGTTATTCATAGGCTTATTTCTAGGATTGTTCATGCTTCGTACCTATTGTTTAGTTTATAAGTGGATTAGCTGCTCGTCAGTTCGAATAAAGTATATTTTCCTTTTCAATTTATATACTTTAGGTAAGTAGGGAATTGGGAGATGGCGTTAAAATCTCTTACTGGAGTATGAATTCTATAAGGCTACTTTTCTGCGCCTTGTGTTTTACCAGACGATGTAAAGAAACATAGTTGTAGGACTATACGTTATTCTAAATCAGAACTAGGAAACGTAAGACTGTATGAGCTAGTGAAGAGATAATGTATGTATAGCTAGCTATCTAAAGTGTCAATACTATAGTTTCAACTACTGTAACAACAACAATGCTTATATCAACACTGTTCATTGATATAGTTCGTTCCCTTGAATACCTTTATACTGTATACGGTAACAACCCAACAATGACATGATTCGATGTTTAATTGTTATTGTAGTTCAAGTTAGTAATTTTTTTCCATTTGGATCATTTCAGGTGCTATGATTTATTAGCAATATAAAATGTAATTGTTTGCACTGAACCAGTTAAAATTAGGCCCTTAGGTTCTGATTCTATTTTCCATTTTCTAAGTCTTTAGCATCATTGGCATTTTAGTTTGAATTCGACATATACCGGTAAAACACTATTCCCCTCGAAATATTAAGCTGTTACATAAACAAATCCTCTACAAAATGTAATAGACGAGAACAAGAAAATTAGAACAGTTTACTTTTCCCCATAAGAATAACACGGTTATTTTAAACGAACAGTTGTTTTGTATCCTCCATAACATTTAATCCTTCAACAACGCTTCAATATACAAAGCAATTTGTCTTTCTAAGCTCCAGACGATGGTTACAATGAAAATTGGGCGTTTTCATGGGTCGCCGGAAGACAGCCCCCCGGAAAACTACCCCCCCCCCCAAGCAGGTTCCTACGTCATATTGACGTCAGAGACCGGGGGGGGCAGTTTTCCAGTCACGGACACTCAAATTTAGTTGTCAAACAGTTCTAATCTAACCTAACCTAACCAACCAAACTTGTTGTAACATCTCGAAAATCTGTTTTATATTCACCACATGCCTTTTCTATTATCCAACGGAATTACTAGAATTAAAATTAAAGTTACATAGCATAGTTTGTCTAGGGGGGGGGGGGTAGTATTCCAGTCGCGGACACGGCTTCCATATTGGTTAGTTAGCAGATTTTGTGACGTCACGTTTCACCTGGGGGGGGGTAGTTTCCGGGGGATAGTATTTCGCATTCCCGTTTTCATGTGCAAGGGTAAACATTTGAAAACCACTATTGGCCTATTAACAATATTTTTCTCCATAACACGCCGTTCTTAACACCCGATCTTTCTTTTTAGCGCAGTAATTCAAGTGTGTCCAGGTCTACACGTTTATGCGAAATTTAATTTATATCGGACCAAAATACAGTATATAGCCTACATGTTATTACAATGTTTACGAATATTTTTTTTTATTCTGGGACATCAAAACAAAAAAGTAAATCTGTCCTGGGTCTAGGTCTAGCCACGCCTACGGTAACAGCTTCTTTCCTACAGGGATATTCACTAAGAACATCAATTACAGAAACCCCATCAGCAATTAGGACAAAATCCTAAACTGACCACCACAGTGAGGTTTTCCTTTGCAGCCAGTTGGTTAGAGAGATATTAATGGCAACATAAAACGTGCCCCACTCGCAAACATAAAAATATGCTCGGTTGGATCTAAACAGTGCAGAAAACCAATTGGTTAGGGCTGTAAAGTTTTGGGCGGTGCACGTTTGGTAGAGAGAATGTTGAGATTTCTCGAACCGTGAAACCAGAACCACCCTCTTGCTAATTAGTCGCAGTAATGGTAAATGGCCTAGTGGGGGGTGTCCTAGTTGTACGGCCTTGAGTCCTAACAGGTGAACTGGTATCGGTGGCAACAAAAACACCCCAGGCATGGCGCCATAGAGGGAAGCGGCTGTAGGGGTGGCTCATGGCTTAGCGAATCCTTCCGGTTATTGATACACTTCCAAATGTAAACTTAAATGAACAAGGAATAAAATATTTTAACATTCACTGTTGGGTTGGATACTGAACTGAAGTGAACCCTAACCCCAACCTGATCGGCTGATTAAGCCATTTTTTTTAAATCTAGTAGTACATAGTTGAATAGTTAATCACTGAGTGCAATAAAGTATAAAACTATATTTTCTCCCTTAATTTGACATTGACATAATTTATGTGGCATAAAGGATTAAATTGCTTACAGTAAGTTGCCTTTCCATTTTCTTTTTGTCATTAAGTTTGACAAAACAATACAAATACTCGATTATAGAAGTATAAAAATAAACGTAGTGTAGCTAGAACTTGGAACACGGAATAAAATATCTCCGGAGTTATATCCATAGAAATAATATTACCCTACACACAATACGTATTATGATGGACCTAGATCTCTATGCCTATTTTTAGTTTAGAGAAGAAATAAATTGACTTCTAAACAATACCCTTCTAAAAAATTGTCTTTGTCTATTTGAATAAGAACAGTTGATTTGCAAGCTCTTGATCATTTTAAAGAAGTTATAGACACTACAAAAAAACTGAATCAAAGAATACTTTAAAAAAATAAATTTTTGTAATTGCTTACTTTGTAGTAATGTCAATAGATAATATAAGAAGTTAAAATAAAATATATGCATTAGTTAAAAAATACGATGATTGATTATACGAGCATATTTTGAATTTATAATTTAATCCTTAACGTTTAATACCTAACGTTTAGGAATCTGAACTAAATAATGTGACTCCTTCATTTGTACACAAATTTATTCCCTTATTATCATTCCCTCTAAGGCGTGGGAGAAGGGGCCTATATCAACCACTCCCCTACAAAATGACTACATATTACCATAGATTAAAGAGTATGCCTACATAGTAGTGTCTACTATCTTTAAACTGTGATATTACTGTACCTGATCTGTTTATGTACATTTAAATAATGTACGGTGTACTGTAAATTATCTTTCAGGTTAGCACATGTATGTATCAGCCATATGATGTATATTAAATTCAGCCATGAGTTTCGTCCAAGAACTCTCAAAGTTGTTTCCGTTTTATGTGTGATATTTCACGGGGATTTAGGCTGAGCTTCACATCTAGTAGCTGGTAATGCCAAAATTGTGGAGAATCATACTCATTGTATGTATTTACCTCGGCATCATTATTTAAAGGTGATCAAGTGTTGCTGATTTATATCACAAATTAATATGTCCTAAACATTCCCTTCAAATAATATATTTTTACCATTCGTACCCCTGCATTTGTTCACAGGAAGTCACTTAACCAAATTAAACGTTTAAATATAATTTAGGTTTGGATAAAGTGTTTCATTTCCATTTCTTTATTCGTGTTTTATTAGTGAATTCAAATGTTAATATTTGAATTCTCATACCATCAATGTTAAACATAAATTAGAATTTCGAAAGTTAAATAAATATTATTACTGTTGGTTTTGTAGTTCAGTTATTACAATTTTTAAATTTGCTTGTTAACTCTTATGAAATTAGATTACAGAACCACATTTCTCTACTCCATTATAATAAGGAATTTAAGAAAATCATTATGCATATTTTAAGACGATAAATCTTTAAATCAAAAACGTTCAAAACCCGATGTTGTTGGTTAAGTATTGGTAGTATTGTTTTAATGCTAGAGATATTTGTTTATCGATATCACTATCAGTTATACTATACATAAATAATTGCAATTGTTTTAAAACTATTTCAAGATTGCTATAAATCAATAAAATCGTTTGAAAAGCTCATTTATTTCCTAATATTACATACGAATCTAAGACATAAAGTGCCATACGACCGCTCATAGTCATATCCTACATTTGACACATTTTAATCCGCGCCTTTTAGACGGCAGATATGCTGCGGCGGGGATATTAAACTCATTCCGGTACAAATCTTACTAATTTATCGGACCCATACATTTAATTTGTTTACTTGTGCCGTAAACAAAATAAAGCCCAGTCCTTAAATGGAATTCTTATTTAATGAAATACACATATTTACTGTGAATTATATGAAAAAAAACACATTTACTTCTTTCTCAGCTTAGACTTACAAACTAATTTTTATAAAGTAGGCTGATTGAAACTCATTCTTAAACGATAGAGGGAAATGTCCTTTATCTGCAACCTCCCTGGATTTCCTATATTAGTGATGTGGAAAGCGAATAGGGACCTCTTGGCGGGAATTTTAGATTTTGAGCTATACAGTATATATATGTATATATATATTTTAATTCCTTATTAAATTCCGAATAACTTGGTGCAAGTCCCATGCATCTACGATTTTTTTTTTAAAGTTATAGCATAGATAAAAGGAGTCCTTTTATCTATGGTTATAGGAAATTTTGTTATGTAAAATGGTCATTTTCAGAAAAACTATTTGGAACATTTCATATACGCAAAACAATTTTTTTCGTATTTAAGAAACTACTTTGGTATCAAAAGAAAGCTCATAATGCCCTCTTTGGAGGAAATATTAATTTTTGACTTAACTCACGGTGGTTTTCATTTAAATTAATTTTATTGAAGCATGTCGTAAAAATCGCATTTCAGAAAAGGGAGTTCTTGTCGGCCCTATGTTATTTCTCCATAAGATAAGAAAAGGCACCTCTTGTCGGGACCGCAAAACTGGTGAGACATTTTGTTTTCCGTAAACTGAACTTTGTTGTAGTTCTCTAAATGTCCACTAGAATGCAGGACGATTATTTTTTTTTACTCAAGTCTGTTTATAAAGTGAATATTAAAAATGGGGCCTCTTGTCATTATGGCGAAATAACATTGAGCGACAAGGGGTACCTTTTCTCAGACCGTGCAGAGGCTAACAAAATGATTTATTTCGACCTTTTACATCTTCAATTCGATATTTTAACCGATACCGTCCTGTTATATGTTAAATGAGGTATAACAATTGATAAAAACATGAATTTCGATATTTTCGACGTTAATTACTTACCTATATCGGCCGTACTGAAAATTTTGCAGCGCCGACAACAGGTTCCTTTTCATTTTCCACATCACTGGATATCATTTCCAGTCTGTATGTTTTGTTTTTATTGACTGTTACTCTAAAATTCTCTAACATTCTCCCCAACCATAATACCGTTTGGTTTGTTGTTTTTTTTTCAATTTGTAAATAATACATAACAATTAATTCAACTCAGGTTTCAGCGGTCTTCTCTAACCTCAGGATCGGAAATGCCTAAACCTAACTAGTCGTTGAAACTCTAAACCTTATGACGTGTCTAATTCAGAGAAGTTCCTTGGTGACTCCACGGACATTTTCTTGTTAGCTTCATTTCCTGTTTCTAACCAATTTACTTGGACAGAACCATATTTGTAATTTAAGCCACCAACTACGTTCTATGGATCATTTAAGACTAAAATATCTACTCGTTTGTATGAAATTACAAACTATAGGACGGTATATCCTTAAATATAAAAAAAACATCTCATGTACCTTCTGACTCGAATCTCCTCCAATCGCCTTCATTATAATTTTTCGTCTATTACACTGCATTTCTCAGAATCACAGTTACCTGATTAGTGATAAAACTGATAGTTTACTGTGGTGCATCAGGTGTAAACATTTGGGCATTGAATTATTACACATTATATTTATATATTATCGTTATTACTGTAGGATATTATCTGAACTTTCACCATCTACCGAGTCTACCTTATAAAAAATTATAATGACAATTTTCGAGATGGATGATAAGTTTATGGTTATTTTGATCATGCAAAAAAAAATTAAAATAAAAAAAAATACGAAAACGATGTTATAGGTTAAACGTTGCATAACCTATTTATTCCAAGCGATCACTAAGTTTGGCTGGAACTCAAATTTTATTTACAAAACAGTTGTAAACTCTTAAATAAAAACAATCTGGATCCGAGAGCAAAACGTGTGTAGACTATGAAATGGAGGACTGTGGGTGTTAGTACGGCGTGGAGCGGTACCGCCTTGAGGAGACTGTATATAGGACATGGTCCCACGCTCAGCACTACAGCACGCTACTTACTGTACTGTACTACTGGACTGCTGCTTACTACTTACCTAGGAGTCTGTATATAGGACATGGTCCCACGCTCAGCACTACAGCACGCTACTTACTGTACTACTGGACTGCTACTTACTACTTACCTAGGAGACTGTATATAGGACATGGGCCCACGCTCAGCACTACAGCACGCTAATTACTGTACTACTGGACTGCTACTTACTACTTACCTGGGAGACTGTATATAGGACATGGTCCCACGCTCAGCACTACAGCACGCTACTTACTGTACTACTGGACTGCTGCTTACTACTTACCTATGAGACTGTATATAGGACATGGTCCCACACCGATTTACATGTTCATTTTTATGTTCCCAGAGGCCTAAAACACTATTCGTCCACATTTTATGTATTTATATGTGTATGTGAGTGCGTTTGCGTGTCCGTGAACATTTCAACAAGAGCAATTTTGGTCCGATTTTTATCAAATTTGGTAACAGTGTGTAGAGCTGGATAAACTTACGTCTTTCGTATTTTGCCCTACAATCTTCTACGAATTAGTATTACTAATTTTTTAAGCCTTTTATGTACTCAGTAATTAAATTCCACATGAAATGGTTCATGAATCCAAAACAAACTATTGCCTATACAAAATGTTTGTCATCCTCATCAAACATTTTGCATGGTTATATTTCCTTTGAATTGAGAGATTCCTAAACTAAGATCCAGCCGAGGACGTTTGGCAAACGCGTTATAGGACCAGCTTTAGAATGACTCACACCACCAAGTGAGGTGTCTACTATTCGCTTGAAGCGTATCAATGACTCGCCAGAACTGTAGGATAGAAAGTATTCTATCCCTCGGGTTGCTAGATACAGTGTAATGTAATTGGCTGGTAGGGCAGCTAGCGGCTAGCGACTAGCTCGCGGTCATCACTGCGGCTAGCGGCTAGCCACAGCCTCGACAAACCCCGTCCTTGGATTCTTTCCCATACCTCCAATTATAATCCTGTTCACTCCTTCCTTCACTTTTTCTGACTACTTCAATCACTTTTTACGTCTATGTTGCCCAATTTTATTTCTTCTCGCGAGTGACATCTAGGATTAGGCCAGTGTTGAAAGTTAGGTACATTTGAGATCTTGTTTGTTTACATGCTGTTTATGAGACTGAGGGGAAGTTAACAATACATTCGTTGTAGCAAGCCACAATGGCGTTTTGATTATAAGGGAGAACGTTTTGATTGAAGGGGGGGGGGGAGAACATTTAGTATACTAATAAAAGTATATTTGTTCTCCATGCACACAGGGCAAACTTCGTATAATATTCGAAAACCATCACACATCATTATTCCTTTATATGAATTCAATACTTCATAATAAAATAAGTCGATTCGAAAGTACTACCCAGCCAGATATTTTACCTAAAATGCCCTTTATACTAAATAGCTCTCCAGTAAGATGAAGTTGTCGTATTAAATGTAATCGAAGTTAATAAATTATTAAGATAAATCCGTTCTGTGGCAAGCTAAGTATTGACAAATATGTTACAACACTTCAATAGCCAACAGTTCACATAGGCCTAGAACTAAGCTTACTGCTGTTGTGATGTCTAGTTGTAATTTTCCTCCAGGAATTTGAACTGATTAACTTGTAGCAAGTGCCGTAAATTTAGTAAATTGGAAGATCCTTGACAGAGCAATTGGTAAATATCGCTATGATATTCTAAAGGTTCAGTTATTATCTAAAATTATTTTGTTGATTTATTTTATTATTTATTGCCAACGGATTTCACCAATTTACAATTGAATTGCATAATATGGGTAACTCATAATGACTGAGCAATAATAATAATAGTAAGTCAATGATAAATATACTAAGTAACAATTCTAAAGTAGCGAACAATACAATAAGAATATATGCAAAAACAAGGACAGTAAAAAAACTAGACATAGGAGTAAGAATAAATAAATAATATAAACCATAATTTAAAATAGTTCATTAAATTTTAAGTCTAAGAAATATGTACATAACAAAGGCAAATGAGACTAACCAAGAAAAGATAACAAATAATTGATATTAGGAGTGTTAATATAGTACATGCAATTGACGGACAATATAGCTAGGAACGATGAGAAATAAATAAAGAGGATATCTTATACATTGATGTTTAGTACTTGAATAATGTGTATTTTGCTAGAATTCTATGCTTGAAGGATGCAATTTACACATTGAAATAGTCTATGTGAGATACAGCCTCGCTTCCAATACCCAGGAGACGTGATAGTCCAGTATGGTAAGCGTAGTAAGTGGTCAATGTATATGTGTATTCATAAATTGTGTATCATTTAGTATTCGGTAACCAAACATGTAAATCCAGTGTAGTTTACCATACCACTGTAAAACATAGGGAATGTCTTTTAACTGAATTGTAATATAATTATCTGTAGACTAACAATTAGTAATTATAATGACTGTGTATGAATGCTATTTTTTGTCTCTACTTTAATTTTAAAGTGGAATAGTAATTTTCTACCACGGGAAATAAGCGTTTTAAATAAGTAAATTAAAATGTATAAACAAAATGACCGTTAGGTGCTAAGTTACATGGTGACCTTTTTAAATTTTTAGGAGTAAATTTTTATATGGATGAATAGTTACATGTTTCTCGTGATGTCGGCATGTACCTAAACTTAGGGATTCATTTAAAAGATTCTGCAAAATTTCTTTGTAAATAAAATACGGTTTGATTTACCTGTTTTGGTCATTTTACAAATGACTGCTACCCCGAATAACGGTTGTCTTACATATCAATGGTAACTAATAGGTTTTGATAATTAAGGAAAGAACACAGTTTTATCTTGAAAGGCCCCAACAAGGCGGTAGTTATAGGCCTTTTCAGTAGCTTTCTGTAAGAAGATTTTAAAACGTCTTGAGTAAAAATACAATTTAAGTGTCGACTTTCTTCGTAGTAAATGAACACTCGCAGCGATTTACCATGATTATTTGTTTTAATTGAGTTTCCCATTTACGTCCCAAAAAGGATTTGCTTATAAGACGGAAGAAATCTTACCAAGCGATAGGCCTACTTTGGTTATATATCGTATACCATCGCCTATACGGGAGGCGGGCCCTGATGAGCATAGCGGCTGGAAGACCGTCATACTAACTTTATGAACAGAGCAATTATTAAGAAGCTAAGAATAGGGCATAGATCTACGATCAATTCATTCGAGGACACGGTGGTAAGTCCATAGCAACATTGTCTGTACAAAGAGGTTTTAACAAATTACAAAATAAATTTAAGTACTGTAATATAACCAACCAACCCGTGTCAATTTTTGTAATGCTGTACATTTGTACTCTCGATTAAAGTTACTTACGGCGTTTGATGCATTATTCTTAAAATTATTCAAATAAATTAGGATTAATTAACTTTACAGCAATATTTACTTTAACTTCGTCAAATTATTCAACCATTTACCAACATGCACACCAACTCATACTGTACTTACCCAACAACTTATACTCTTAAGTTCCATTAACTCTACGCCTCAGCTTCAGAACTTGTGCATATATACAGGGTGGTTTTTCAAAACGCAATAAATAATAATAATACCCCCGCCGCAGCAAACCTGCCGTCTAAGCGAATTTCCATTTGGCCGAATTGATTTTCAATTGATCTATTTAAATAACATTAGGTTTAACGAGTACCTAGGTTTGCTGCTACAAGGAAACTAATAAAGTAGTGTGTTTTTAGTAAAATATTTATAGCTTACTATAAAATAAATAAATTTGCCAAGTTTGATCAAAATATATCCATAAACAAGCAAACTACAACATTTTACAATATTCTCCATAAGAATAACATGGGAATTTTAAATTTACCATTTTTTTAGTTTTGTCCGTAACCAATAACCGTACAAAAACACTTTGATATACTGAATTGTTTGTTTTTTTAAGCTCTTTAAGAAGGTTTAGAGAAAAATTGGGAAATTTTGTGTTTTGAGGGTAAGAAGTGAGAAAAACCAATTTTTACCCCATAAAACCCCCCATAAAACCCTGTTCCCATAGTCCGATCATGCTGGATCGCGAACTCATTCAAGTTTATCCCGCCTTACACCTTCAAACCAAATTTCATCAAAATCGGATAAAAATTACTCAAGTTATCGTGTTCACGGACACATATATATATAAATCTATATATATATATATATATCTATATATATATATATATATACATATATAAAAATTTGAACGAATGGTGTTTTTGGCCTCTGGGGACATTAAAATGAAAAAGTAAATCGGTCCCGGGCCTAAGTCTTACCATGAGACCTACGGTAATAGCTACTTCCCTATAGGGAAATTCGCTAAAACGCAAAACTCAAATAATTACAACCATCGTGAGACACATTTTTAACTTAAATTTAAACATCTTTGCCACCAAGACTGATAATTGAATATAATATAATAGGTTACGTACCTTATTCCGTCTTCAGTCTTAACTTAGTCAATGCTGGATGACTAGTTTCGGGAACAAAGTCCCATTATCAAATCCTTATTTAAAACATCAATTGAATATGGTCAAATATCCGACGTAAGTCTTCATCAATGTATACATGCAGGTTGACGACACATAAAGTTTACACATTTTTTACATAAATAGTTACAAAAACAATTACGATAGGCCGGCCACATTGAAACGGGACAAACCGACGCAGGTTACACGGCGGACACGACAGAGCAAACTAGTAAAAAAAAACTAGTCATCCAGCATTGACTAAGTTAAGACTGAAGACGGAATAAGGTACGTAACCTATTATATTATACATTTTTAACGCCAAAATCAGCACTCATATGTTGGTATCGCTGTTTCTTTAGTTCATTTTCTTTATACTTCAGCTAATTTGTATTGTTGAGTGTCTATGAGTTTGAGTCTTATTGGGAATTTGTTGTAAATAAGACTCTAAGACTCTAAGCTCGAAATGTGTATGCATTTTTGGTATACTATTTTTTTCTTCAGATCCGACTTCCTTAAATATTAAAAAATTCTATGAGTAGCAGTTTTTTTAGGTACTGGAACAACATATGGAAACTTAATATAAACCTATCTTGGCATAATACCAATGAACCACTTTAAATGTCAATACATACTCTTTGAAGTTGCGCAAATACCATCGTGTGTCTTATTTACAATAATTTCCCAATAACAAAAGTCATAGATAACTATACAACAACGCATATCAGCTGATTGTTAATTAAGTAAAGAAAGCAGGGATGCCAACACATGAGCTTGTTTAGTCGTTAAGAAGTGTTTTGCGGTACATGTAATTTGGGTTGCGTTAAAAAACACCCTTATTGAAGGAAAACTAGAAAACTGACTTGAGATGCAGGTGTCCTATAGATTTTTTAAAGTGTGGAAAACTATGAAATTATAGCAGAATGAACCATTCATTTGGCCTAAAAATGTGCCATGATATAACATAGGAAAGAAGCAAATCTCAAGATGATATAAGTTAAGAATGTTAAGGAGGCCCCAACTGAACTTATGCTAAATCTTACATCCCTCCCAGGTATAAAATTACCCCCATCAAACTCCTGAACATTTTGTGGCATAATTACTACCTAGTCCAGACAATATTACAGGCATCTTCATTAAGGTTAAAAATAGTTATGGATTGAGAATAATCTGTTAACCTAAAGTATCGTATTTAAACGCAAATAATCCATTAGAACGTCGGTAGCACGATTTCCAATAGGCTGATAAATTTATACTTATCAATGTACTTTTAGCGAGCTTCGTATCAACGAATCTCGTGTAGAAGCCAATTAAAGAGGATTGGTTTTTCTCTTACAGTTACTTTCTGCTCACGATTCGTGGGTAACAGTATCGTGTGTTTCTGGCAATCATACGAGTATATCGTGTTACACCACATAAAATCTTAACAAATCTAGTATAGGAGTGTTCAGTGTCCAGTTATATAAATTATTATTGAATTCTACACAGCGTGAATACAAATGAATTCTACAAACATTATATCGTCACAAATTTATTTTTATTAGAGTATTTTATTAAATAAAATGATATGGAAGGAAAGTATTAGTTGTGACCACTTATGAATAAAGTATGTAATATTTCGGTAAGTCTACCCGACCTATCGGCTCATGACAAACCGTTTATTAGAAAAATATTATCTGTGACGTAACCCGTTTTATAAATAAAAATTTCCTTACCTCAAGAAGAAGTAACAATTATCTCAAAGCGCATAAACTTACCCATATTCTCAAGACAATAGAAACTTCAATGTTGTGGTGTGCACCATATTTTTGTTTTATGTTCTACTCATGTATTAAAGTCGAAGAATTATTTCGTTTTTATTTTCAATCATTGATTTAGTTGTATAATAATTATCAACCGGTTATCAACGAAAGATACAATATTTTGATCGTTTAAATCAAATATTTCATAACAAATCTATTTAAGTTTTCTTTAACACTTTCCACGTGGTTTCAGTGATCCACGAAAAGCTCATATCAACACATTTGAATTACGTATCTTTTACTTTGTTTTTCTTAAAGAATTTCCCTATAAGGAAGTAGCTATTGACCTATTAACGTAGGTGGCACTGTAAAACCTAGAGCCGGGACCGATGTACGTGCCGTGCCGGTATTGACATTTATTTTGATGTCCCTACCGGACAAAATCACTATTTGTTCATATTTTATAATATTTATATATGTTTACGTTCGAGAATGCAATAACATGAGTAATTTTTGTCCGATTTCGATGATATTTTGCTTGAATGTGTAAGGCGGGATAACATTGAATGAGTTTGCGAACCAGTATGGTCGGACCATGGGAACAGGGGTTTATGGAGGTTTTATGGGGTAAAAGTCGGATTTTCTCATTTTTGACATAAAATTGTCTACCTATACAATTTTCCAATTTCTCTTCAAACCCTTTTATTTTATTTATAGAGCTTAAAAAATAATTTGATATATTTAAGTGTATTTTTTGCAGTTATTGGTTAGGTAGAAAATGTTATCAAAATTCCTCTGTTATTCTTATGGAGAGTAAGTAAACTGTAGTTTGCTTAATAAGATATATTTTGATCAAACTGGGCGGATTTGTTTTATTTTATACTAAGCTTTTGGTAAAATGCAAGCAATAAAAATCTTTTACCAAAACAATTTATTACCTTCCCTGTAGCAGCAAACCCTAATTACTTGTTGAACCTAATGTTATTTAAATAGATTTAATTGAAAATTCCAATCAGGCAAATGTAAATTTGCTTATTCTGCAGATTTGCTGCGGCGGGGGTATTTTGTTTTTACTCTTTATCCACCATTTCTGCTGTTTTGAATTTCATTTGTTAAGGATTGAAGCTATCCACCATTTGTATTAGTGTTGTGTAAACAGTTACATTTGTGTGATATGACAACTGATAGTTTATTACAGTAGTAGAATCCCGTTAGTCGGAAATGGTTGGGACCGGACCCATTTCGGATTGAATGTTTTTTTTTAGTTTTTGAAAATTGTTAAAAAATTTTGAAAATTTTTAAAAATTAAAATTTTTTTATGTTTTGTCTTAGGACGCTAGGTACGAGCCCGGGATTGTTTTTCTCATTACTTAAGGCTAGACCTAGTTGCTGCCGCATTATCACTTAATACAATCCATTTGTGATTTGGTGGGATTGGAACCCGGAACGAAAACGAAAAATCTTCATAACAAAAATGGTGAAATATTTATTAAAATACTCTACAAAAAGTCTATCTCGCCCGGCCGCTACAGAATACTTTGACGAGGTTAGTATTGCTAAGCGTGGGTTCAATAAAAGTAATAATATTTTTACCTACGACCGTTTTCTTAAAGTAGCCCTTTTTCAGTTCAGTTCTTAGGATTGAAAAGTTTCTCATAACAGCATAACTTTACTCATAACAACACGGGTAACGGACCAATGAGGTTGAAGGATTGATAGAGTAGAAGTAAAATTGTAATGATTCGAACTTCAACTAAATAAATAATCAGCTGTTCAGTCCAATTTAATTGTTGAGTGGTGAAATTAGTGGCTGGTACAATTTTTCGTTGCATCACTGTCAGTGGCAATGAGAGGTTATAAACGAAAACATAACCTCTCTTAAAGTTATGAGTAGTGTACGCTACTCGCGTAAATACTGTTAACGACACTCGTAGAAGTATTTAAGACACTCGCCAAGGCTCGTATCTTAAATTTTCTACTCGTGTCGTTAAAATTATCTTTACGCGATCGTTGCGTAAACTACATGTGTGATGTTAAGGGAATATAAATATCTGTAGAGTGTAGATTTAATTCCTAGAGAATGAACCTACCTTACTCTTCTACATCCATTTCAATTTACAGCCTCCGAAACCTTTAGCTTCGGCAAGGTTGGGAAAGAGAAATCAACAAGTTTCACCTTTACAACGATAAAAGCTCCGACGGTAAATCTCGAAGCGGTGGGAATAGTCGAGGAATTTCGCCTCCTTATTTTTCTAGATAACCTGCCGACCACATCGTAATTGAGGCTGACCAACGGAAAATTGACCGTAGCAGGGATTTTGTTAATAACGGCTTCAAAAGAGATGTTTTCAAAAATTCTTGTACAAATTATTGGGCTAGCAATTTGTTGTGAACTAAAGATGGGATCGCGCCCGCCGTGACTCTTCTATCCTATCTACACCCCACGCCTGCGAGACCTTTTGAACTATTTGGAAACGAGCAAAAACGCTCGGGGTCAAACTATTAAACCAAGATGAAGGATTAATGCGTGCGATGCGTGTCGGTCTAATGTTTTACCTTAGCCGATTTTCTAGCTTTGGAGATGGAAATGACCCAGCTTAGTCGTAATCGCGCGACGAGGATATTGTAATATCACATCCTTAAATGAAAACTCGTTCTACACAAAGTCCCGACAATGTGATGGAATTGGGCAAGTTCACAAAGCCTACGGAGCTGTGCAGGTACTTCTGCGATAAACTGCTTTCTATACCAAACCCTTAACGCACGACTTCTATCAACAGATAAAAGAAGAAATGTCATGGTTCATCAAGTTCCCATAACCACTCACATCCGATATATTAAACCAAACGTACAATAGTCTACTGTACTATTTAGGTACAGTGTGTTTAGGTAGTGTGTGGGTTGTACGATAAGCGTACATTGTATCGGAAGATAAGCAATATCAATGTGTTATTAGTGAATTTTTTTATCTGGGATATTACAATCTAAAAATCACCATTCTTTATCCAAGACGATCGATCGGGTAGATTGTGTGTTTGAAATGTTAATGTTGAGCAATAAACGAACTTATTATAATATGTATGTGAGTATCCTTCTCTTGTTTGAAGGAGTCTCTTGTTCAAAGTTTTTACCAATCAAAATAATTATTAGTGGTAGCTCATTATGTTTATGCCTTTTACTCTATATGCATTTAAGTTTATTTACTAGCCGTCCCGATAAAGGATGACTAGTGTGGATGGAGTTTTTAGAGTGGAAGCAAAATGTCTGCTACGAAAGGTTTAATGGTATTTTTGATTAGGTGGCCTCATCCTCTAAATAAGATTCCTCGTAGTAACGTGCACAATCGAAAAGTGGCTGGAATAACGAGAATTAGACCGATATCGAATGGTTTTTGACGATAACTACATTTCGTGAAGGAATTTACTCGAGAAAATAACTGTAAAGCCCGGTCTTGCAATCGGAGGAAGACGTATAATACAGGGAGAAATCTCTGTAAGGTAATTAATAAGATCCAACAAACTCGAGCGGGTTTCTCTCGAACAATGGAACCGAGCTAACTGTTCATTAGTTTTAATAATTGACAAATCAATTTTCAGTAATTGAAAGGTAGGCTGGGAAACGTGACCGGATAGATCACAGCCGCCAAACAAAATTGATGAACATATTTAATGAGGCTGGAGGTGTAATGATATTTAACCGCTTCCATACCAGTTTGCTTCATGCTCGCCTCAGT
The DNA here is from genome assembly GCF_028750875.1 of Macrosteles quadrilineatus. NCBI lineage: Eukaryota > Metazoa > Arthropoda > Insecta > Hemiptera > Cicadellidae > Macrosteles > Macrosteles quadrilineatus. The sequence continues at coordinate 63,064,185 of NW_026542600.1, read as the reverse complement.
CAGCATTTTTATGGCCTAATCACAAAGGAATTCAGCCGGACTGTCGATAGCGATGGGAGGATGTTAGGAACAAAGGCACGACTTGGGCAGCCTCGTGCCACGTCCAGCGTCGGTCGTGCCAAGGGGTTACGGCCCATGTGGCATGCCAGGCAGCTGTCAGACCAGACAACCCTTAGTTGTGCCAGGGGGTACAGCCCATGTGGCGATGTGGCATGCCAGGCAGCTGTCAGACCAGACAACCCTTAGTGGTGCCAAGGGGTACAGCCCATGTGGCGATGTGGCACACCAGGCAGCTGTCAGACCAGACAACCCTTAGTGGTGCCAAGGGGTACAGCCCGTGTGGCGATGTGGCACACCAGGCAGCTGTCAGACCAGACAACCCTTAGTGGTGCCAAGGGGTACAGCCCATGTGGCGATATGGCACACCAGGCAGCTGCCAGGTTACACATGCGTTTGAACTATTTTCCACTAATAATAATTAAAATTTAATTGGCCTTTTAAATAGTTCCTTCTTACTTCAGATGGATTTTTACTATAAACTGAGTCGGTGGGGTTTCATGAAAAATGTTAAAACCATTATCGTAGTTTAGTCTCTAAAGTATGTTCATGTAGAAGAGAGCTGTAAAGAGCACAGTGTCTTCTGTGTGAAAGTAAAGAGTTGTGAGAAAGAGTGTAGCATATAATTAGTCAGTAAAGCAGTTAAATTGATATTCGTGTGCCAACTGATTTCGACCAATGCCACTGGCCCAATTGGAGAGTGCCCGATCCTTAATCTATCACTTCAGCATTGAAATACAATTTTTCATATATGTATACATATAGTTTCTAAACATCCCGAGTCCATAATGAAGTACAGCTGTTCTAGTTTCCACCTTCAGCTGAGAGACTCGAGTAATTAAATTTGCTAATAAGCGTAACAGCAAACGATTGTGTCTGTCACGAACGTTTTGACAGCTGATTCGTTCGTTACTCAAAATCGCGACCGAGAACATTGGGAGGCTGAAGTCACCGTTAATCAGTGTTTGGGTTAATGTCAAACTTGTCATGTTTTAGCTACCTTCTGTTCTTTGGTTTTTTTATTTTTCGTTAAAACGTGACAAGTCTGGTATAACAGTGGGGTTTAAGCCCCAGAGGATCAGAAGGGAGTTAGTCTCCAATGAAGACAGAAGCTGGGATCTGAAGCAGTGAGTCTAGTTAATACCGCTTGTTTGTGATGGTTAGACACATTTCGGCTCAATTTAAAATGTTAGGCTCAATGATGGTTAGAAATATAACACTCGTGTTAGCTATGTAAATATTATACCGATTTTTGATTCATCAATCACTAATAAATAGATTTACCCAAGCTTTTCAGCGGGATATAGGCTAAACTTGAAATAGTAAAAGAATATTTTTAACAAAAGCCTTAAAATAATATATTCCTATGAATATTTTAATTTGTTCATAAAACTGCATTTTTTTCTTAAATAATAATTCTAAATATATAATAAACAACGTAGCTTTTCGCTGTACAAAATATACTATTTGTTTTCTTTTAATCAGATGTTTGAAAACTTAAATTTGGTTGAATTCGAGAAACGTAAACAAAGCAGGTGTTATTTTAGTTTTTAGCGAATTTCCCTATAGGGAAGTAGCTATTACCGTAGGTGGCATGGTAAGACCTAGGCTCGGGACCGATTTACTTTTTCATTTTGATGTCCCCAGAGGCCAAAAACACCATTCGTTCAAATTTGTATATATGTATATATATATATGTGTGTCCGTGAACGCGATAACTTGAGTAATTCTTGTCCGATTTTGATGAAATTTGGTATTGAATTGAATTGAATTGAATTGAAAATAACTTTATTCATAAATCATACAAGTATGTACATTGAATGGCGTCAAAATTCTTAAAACTACTTAAACTTACAACATAATATCAGCTTAAAACTACTTAAACTTACAACATAATATCAGCTGTACAGTTCATCAAAATTATACAGTACTTTTTGTGTTAAGTATATTTTAAGCTGGGATTTAAATTTTTTATTATCATCAATTTTCCTCAACCCCTCTGGAAGTCCTTCCAAAAATTTTCTTCCAGCACATGACGGTTTTTTGTTATAAAATTCCAATCTATGGGCACCAACAGCAATTTTGTTTCTATGCCGGGTGCCATATTCGTGATTATCCCCTAGTTTAGGTAACATACTTTCAGACAAAAGATTTTTAGTTAAAAGAACGGTATGGAAAACATAAATGCCGTACACAGTCATTATACCCATGGCTAAGAAATGATCACGTACGGAAACATCCCAGTTTAAATTCAACATTAGTCTTATTGCTCTTTTCTGCAAAATTAAAATTCTGTCCAAATTTTTCTTTGATGTTCCTCCATAAACACTTATGCCAAATGATATTGCGGATTCAATGAAAGCAAAATAAAGCTTTTTCAAAATATCTGCTGAACAAAATTTAGACATTCTATAAATTGCATAAATTCCAGATGTGATTTTGCTGACAACATGGTCAACATGGGAGTTCCATGAAAGATTTTCATCAACTACTAAGCCCAAAAATTTAGTTGTAGTAACTTTATTAAGATTAGAATTATTATCAAAAGAGTTTAGAATACTTAATATATCATTATCACATACAGCATTCAATTTAAATTTAGCCGTTGGAGGACACTGAAAGCTTGGACAAGTCTCACCCCCATGCAAACTATCATTTTGAGCTAGCTGAGGAATAATTGATGAATTAACATAGCTATTAAAAAAGTCATTAAAAATACAACTTATCTCTTTAGGGTCTCTGTACAAGATTCCATCAAATTTTCTTATTTGAGATTTCAGCATTAAGTAATTTCCAAGTAGCTTTACATACATTTTCAGCATTACTAACCTTTTTAGCGTAAAACTGTCTTTTGGCATGTATAATTTTCTTTCTGAACTCCTTATTTAATCTCTTAACCTTATCATAAAGATCTTTATCATTACAAGCCCGAGCAGTCTTACTCAGTCTAATAATCTTTGATTTTTCATTTTTTAACTCTTGTGAAATCCAATTGTTGTATTTGATTTTACAGCGTTTTTTAAATTTAGGGAAACATTGATCAAAATAGAACTTAAAAATATTGTAAAAAACAGAATACTTTTCTTCGACTGTAGCCATATAAACATGCAACCAATTTTCTTTACTCACTAATTTTACAAACAAGTCTAAATTATCCTTAGAAAAATCCCTAGCATCTCTTAATATATGTTTATTTAGTTTATTTTTACTTGAATTTACATCCTTGACATTATCACATTCAATAAATACCAACAATCCATCATGGTCAGAAATTTGTGTATTAATACCATCTACTTTTAGCTTATAATCTGTAATATTGGTGAGAACGTTGTCCAATGCAGTCTCTGATGAACATGCAATGCGCGTAGGGAAGTTAACCAAATATCTCATGCTGAACATTTCAAGTACATCAAGAAGCTTACAACTTTCTGTCACATCCAGAACATTTATATTAATATCTCCAACTACTACAATATTTTTAAATATTTTTATCAATAAAGTCAATAAATAATTAAGTTTCTCAAGAAAAATGCAAATTTTAGTGCTGGGGGAACGGTAAACAGCAACCAGCAAAAACTGAAACTTATTGAATCTATATTCTGCTAAGCAGCATTCAAATTCCTTCTCACATATTACATTCTCTACAGAAAAGTTAATAGTTTTATGTTTTATATCATTTCTACCAAGGATAACAACACCACCACCTCCTGCAAATTTCCTGGAAAATGAGGTGTAAAGCAAGATAAACTTGAATGAGTTCGCAAACCAGCATGATCGGACTATGGGAACGTGGGTTTATGGGGGGTTTTGGGGGGTAAAAATAGGTTTTTCCCATTTTGACTCTAAAAACACAAAATTTCACAATTTCTTTCTAAACCATTTTGTAGAGCTTAAAAAACAAATAATTTGGTATATTGAAGCGTTACTATGCGCCTAATGGATACGGAGAAAATTCAAAAATATTGTAATTTTAAAATTCCCATGTTATTCTTATGGAGAATAAGTCAACTGTTGTAGTTTGCTTGTTTATGAACATATTTTGATCAAATTTGGAAAATACATTAATTTCTTACTAAACTACAGTACCTATTAACATTTTACGTAAAAAAAAACACTTTTTACTCTCCCTGTTGCAGCAAACCTAAGTATACTTGTTAAACTGATTCTATTTGAATAGGGAATACATGTGATATTTTTAAGGAGACATTTTAATGTAAATCCAATCAGGCAAATGGAAATTCGCTAAGTCTGCAGGTTTGCTGCGGCGGGGGTATTGTTTTTATTTCCAATAGACCAGTCAACATTTCATGGTCAAGACTGCATCTTAATACTTTGGAAACTTTGGGAGAAACCCTGTACGGTAGTCAATGTTATATCCAGCTAATATGTTTACGGTACTTTATGCAGTTGTCGCACCAACAGTGTAGTGGGTTCCTTGCTCATTTAAAAGAACACTGCTTTGCTTGTTAAGGTAATTTAAATAACCCCTTTAACATAACAATCATCCGTTAGAGAGCAACACAAAATTGAGCTTTTCCCAACAAATTTATACAATTCACAACTAATACCGGTATATTTAGAGTTTATAAAAGTGTCTATGATGTTTCGTATATTGACAATGCTTGTATTCTTATATACTTTCAAACTCTTATAGTTTGATTAACTGTTTTAGACTTTACTATTTAACAACTGAGCATATTACAATGAGTTAAGTCCCTGTCTAGTTATATTCTAATGAAGAACATGAAAATGAGTTTCAATCATGTGTCTCAGGACATTTTTAACTGTGAATGTTTAACCGAGCTGTTCTTAACGATTGACAAATACTCATCGCATCGGCAAGCAATCTAACATTGCTTTCCCATATTTTACCTGTTTCGTTAAAAAACAACTAGAATGTATCGTTATCTTACGGATTCTCTGAATTTGGGGACTTTGAAATCAGTCTTGCAATTTAGTTCATTGAAAAAATAAACAACTTGTATATCCTAAATATTTAACACATATATCGTATAATTGAATTAGCAGAATTTCGTGTTCATATTTCATGTATTATTTACACTTGCCATTCCTTAATCTAACAAGGCCAAGAAAACAAATGTGAACCCTTAAATTCAAGCTGAATTGTTAAATGATAGAGTCATTTAAAAACATATTTTGATATTGTACCTAACTCAAGAATTAAAAACTGTTTACATATCATGCATTCATTTAAATATAAGTATATAGAGGGTAAATTTAATTCAGAGATTCAATATAATTGTTTGTAAACATTGTTTGACAAAAATACAGAACATACGTATACTGTACGAACTTGACATGTGGATATGTGGATCAGTCAAGACATTCAGAAAATGTGTCATAAATAGTATATTACGTTACTAGTCCTGAAAATAAGTGTTTGCCGGACGAGTGTGGTCGTTCCCGTGCGAGACGAAGTCGAGTACGGGATTACCATACGAGTCCGGTAAACACATTTTGGACGAGTGACGTACGATGGTTTACGCCATACTACTAAATCTGCACAAATCCTTATATATTACCGCCAACTAAAGGACTAAAAATCACTAGTCATAACCTCTGAGAGAGGTTATGTTTTTGTTTATAACTACTCATTGCCACCCAAATACAGTATAATCAGCTGATTGGTGTCCGGTAAAACTCATTACAGTACAGTAGTACGCAATGAAACCCCATTTGATTAAGCTGGCGGCAAACAGCTGTTTTCTGGACTAAATCCTTGCGTGGGAAGTTCGTCAAAATAGTGTAGTGTGGCATAAAATCTTTTAGAGAATAGTAAGAGGAGAGGGACCATCTTCTTTAAGAAAAGCTTGCGCTCAAGACGCTTAATACAGTTAACACATACAGTAGTCATTAGGCTTTAGGCTGTAGGTATTGGCATTGATTTAAATGCAATAAATGGCAGTAAACAGTAAGCAATAGGCAATAAGTAGTATTAACTAGGCACTAGGCAGTAGGCACTACAGGCACTGCAGGCACTAGGCACGTCTGCAGCTCAGCGCTCAGGCGCGAGCCGCCTCGGATGACCTTCACTCAGGAATTTGACACAAAAATAGACCCCGCCATTAGAATACAGGTTTTAGTGGTCCAGACGTATACTGGCACATTGATATTATCCGTTCTTAAATTACGATTTTCATTATTTCCTTTTTAATTACGAGTTCCGATCGGAATTTCGAGGAATGTGGTTATTGAGGTGGTAAAGAAAATTACTTTTTGAATCAAAGATTAGATTTTTCTCGTAACTATTATTATTATTTTACTTGAATGCAGCGCAAATCGCGGTACTTTGATATCCTCTCGTGTTTTGTATACGAGCGATGGTGATTGGTGGGACAGGGAAAGTCGGGTCTACTACACTTCACTTCGACCGGTTTTGGGAGTTCGGGTAAATGCTTCGGCATAATTTATTGGTCCAAGAACAATCCATGGATTATTACATATTTATACACATTACATATACTCCATTCATTATTTTGTGGGGCTGTTCGTTTGTCACCACTATATTTTTTTATTTTTTTTTTACTAAAATAAAATATTTGTTCGGTACGGTATTTGTTTGGATGAATTGCTTGCATTTTCAGTATTAATGAAACTTTTTTATATCTGATAATACGTTTTGATTGCAATTAATTAATTGGATGACAATGACCTCACAGATCATCAATTAACAATAATAATACAATAATAAATATCAAGATAATCATAAAATTAACAATGGGTCTATTGATTATACATTCTACTTATAGGTTCTTCCTTAGCAACATTTTAAATTACGTTTTGGAGTTAACTAAAAAAATCTACTAATTTCTATTGATTTTCGCCTAGTTTTATAGTGTCTATAATTTGGTAAGATTCCTTAAATATTTACCATGTTAATTACATTATTTAAATTAATATTATTAACGAATACAGATATGTTAAATAGATTTTTGCCATTGATATCTCCATAATAAAGAAAATAAATTATTCAATGATTTACATTTATGGTAACTGTTAAAGCCATAACATTTTATTCAACCTCAATCTGATTGTAATTAATTAATGATTGTAATTAATTAATAGTCCAAAAATAAATGTTTAGCTCTTTACACAAAATAATTAATTGAAAAATTTGATGAGGATACTATTCATTGTAATTAGTTAAGTGATGAGTGATGATTTGGCAAGAAAATGTCGACATTTGACGTGGGAGTATGAGGGGCCGATCTGACATGTACATTACCTGTCAGATAGTCCATCTTTCCAATCTGGTGAAGTGGTGAGAATACACACTGTCTGACAGACATTACCATGCCCACTAGCCTTCACTTGCATAACACTTAACTCTGTAAAACTTCCCCCTTCAATCCACCGACATTTCAACTTTTATATAGAAGTGAATAAATGGTGTCTTGCTCTTTGGAGGACAATCATATAGTTACATAGTTGACAGGAAATTAATCTCCCAAGAATTCCCCTGTCAATTTGTTATACAATTTGTACTAAGTTGGGTGGATAGGTCTTAATCCATGCGGAGTGTTACTATGAATCACAGTCAATTACTGTACTTTGATATCTCCCATTGGATTGCCCAGTCTATAATATCACACTATTAGCTGACATTCAATGAATCAATGGTGTTTAGAGTCTTGGATATACCTGTAAATGGGAGATCTTTTAAAATGTTTAAAGACAAAATAGAGCGAGTACTGTACCCTGCGAGTTCTGTACCGTGCGAGCATTGACCAAGCGAGTACATTGTGCTGAACTTTTTTACATCCTAAACCCTGGATGAAGAAACTTTTGAATAGCAACTGCCTCCTAGATGCATAACCAACACCTGAGTAGAAACTGCGTCATGAGGGTTTGGGCAACATATGGCCCAAAAAATTCTCTGGGTCCTTGGAAATCTACGGCAACATTTCTCAAATTGTATTATATAAAAGCCAAAGCCCTCACTGACTCACTCACTCATCACTAATTCTCCCACTTCCCATTTACCTAGGAGGCTGAAATTCGGTACACCGATTCTTTGGGCATTAAATAGGAAAACTAAGTAGTTTTTATTCTGATCGGGCTTTCGGGCTCCGCCCCAGTGGCTCTGGAGTTTCCCATGTTAACCTTATGATTTTTCATATTTAAAAGGAATTAATGAATCTTAACAGCTGTTTCAATTAAACAAGTTGGTTCTGTTCTATGATTTTCAATAGCATTAAAGTTACAAGGATTACCAACAGGGTGCAGCGCTATTATTTTTTTTTTAATTTATGATAACAGCTAATTTGCAACCAAAAGGTGAGTGAGCGTAGCGAACAAAATCTGGAGGCGAGTTAGCGTAGCGAACGAGCTAACCTGAAGGCAAGAGAGCGCAGCGAACGAGCTCCAACCTAAAGGTGAGTGAGCGTAGCGAACGAACTTCAACCAGGACGTGAATGAGCCATGCGAATACTTATGAAGTTAAACGGGGCAAAGCCCGCGGGTACAGCTAGTTGTATTATAAAAGTGTGTTTAAATTTGTGTTTGGTTGAATTATTTTCTAATGACAATAAACAAACCACTTCGCTATTAGACCACTTTATTCAACAAAAATATATTTATTGTTATGTCTTCTGTTGACCCAACTGAAATGGACACCTAGAAGCAAATGTTGGTACAGGACTCAGTCAAAATGTGTTACACCACATGTTATTATACTTAAGTGATGGTATAATGTTTTGTTATTTGTTAATTGTTGTTGTGTTGTTTAGGTGTTGTTTTGGGAGGTGATTCTGGCTGCCACCCATGGCCTCGCTGGACAATTTGTCCTTGCAACCTTCTCTCTCTAATACCCAGTCTGATGTAAGTACTTTTGTCATCAAAATAAACATTATTTTCCTAATGTTGCAATAACTATGCAGTTAGTGTTCACAGCGATTGATACACTATAAATATGGTTAATTAATAGCCTTGCTTGTAGCCATATCAAATCTGAATTATGCTTGACAAAACAAGCCAGAATATTAACATTCACAGAATGATGATCCCCAAAACTCTTCCCCAGTGAACTAAGAATTCCAAAACTAGCTCTCTTAACCAACAAACTTTAATATTCCATCTGATGTTTACAGTTTATAACTCTTTGTATTAAAGCTATAATGAGACTCGTCTTTTGTGCTTCACTAGACATGACTGGCATCCAAGCCAATGTTTGGTTTTCCAGAATAGCTATGATCTCATAGCTTGTCTTGACGAGAGTGTAAACTTACTTTGTCAATAGAGTAGTCAACAATTTCAAACTGAGTCTCAAATCTTAAATCATGCTTATTGATGTCAAAGCACTGCAATGGCAATTTTTTGCATTTTTTTTCCAAAACATCATGGCTTAAAACTATTGTAATGGTTGGATAGTCAAATATTTAGCTTAAATGCTGTATTCTATTCTTCTCAGTCAATAGAAAATTAGAGTTTTGCTTCATGAACACTACTGCCCTGTATTAGGATGACTAAAGGTCTTGTATTTTCTTGATCACATATGTATCCTTTATTTGAATACTGTAGAGGTTTTATCTTATTTACTACGGAATAAATTTTCTTACCCATGAGATATTTTAATGCTGATCCAATGACCCATGTACAGGTTTTATGTTTAGAGTTTTGAGAATGATGAGAGAGGCTAGATATATTAACTAATTTCACCTTACAAATAAAATAAACAAACCGTCTTTTATCAGTCTACATAGTGCTTCTTGTATATGTAAATGTTATGTTATACTTTACTGTGCCATAGGTAAAACAAGGACCAAATTTGTCGCTTTAGCAATGCAAAATTCACTTATATTTTACGGATAACGTATTCCCCTTGGTTGGGATCCTGACAATCCTTCAAAAACCCTGATTTAAAAACATGCATGGCAGGAATTGTAAACATCCTGTGTATGGCTTAGGGGAAATTAAAGTTAATGTGAAAATTTGTTTGTATTGTTGGGTGCTCTTAATACTAGCTTCCAAGAAAATATAAGAAATCTTACGGAAGGAGAACACATGACTATTTAGATCATACTTGATATGTAAGGGAAAACATCCTCTCTTTCAATTTTCTCTTCCAAACACTGTTTGGAATACCACCAGACACTTCGTACATCAGGGTGGTGACATTGAAAGTGTTCTGTGGTGTGCTGATAGGTGGAGCCAGAGGGGACGTCAGAGTTACCGGCGGCCAGCCAAGCTGTGTTCCTGGAGAAGGTGCGGCAGAGCAACGCGGCGTGCCAGGCTGGAGACTACGCCAAGGCAGTCGCTCTGTACTCCGACGCCCTCCAGTTGGACCCGACCAATCACATCCTCTACTCCAACAGGTCTGCCGCCCTTGTCAAGATGGGGCAGTTCACTCAAGCGCTCCAGGATGCCACCAGGGCGAGGGAGCTCAACCCAAAGTGGCCAAAGGTACATTCAAGTGTATTGTAAAGGATTAAACAATAATACAGTACACTCAGTAAAAAATGACTGGTTTTCTGTCTATCTGTATGTATGTGTTTAAAAAATATATCCATTTCTTTTTAACTCCATAAGTGGTTAACATTAAACTTGGTAGATGTTTAGAGACAGACAGTGACAGCTACGTTTAATATGAAGTCAATTAAGACAGAACATATTGCTGTACCTGCATGATAAATTGTGGTATGAAGGAAGTTGTAGGTACAAAAGAGCTATTTCTTGAATTAGTAGAGAGTTATTGACTCTAGTTCAAAACACTAAAGAGTAATAATTGTCGTAAAATAAACTTGATATTGTAGATGCCAAATACTCTTTCATAGGAATATAAATCTGAGTATTGGATGATCGTAGAAAAAAAAACCATTTTTCATTTAGACTTATTTGTAATTTTTTTTTATTTAAATATTCATGTCTGTTTAAAACAATCTCATAGATTCTGTGTCACCTCTTACGCCCTGAACTGAATGCTCCGTTGCTATTGCACTGTTGTTTAGGAATACTTTTTATATGATCAACATTCTTTGCAGGCATACTACAGGCAAGGCGTAGCCCTGCAATGCCTCGGACGCCACGGAGATGCCCTCGCAGCTTTCAGCTCCGGACTTGCTCAGGAACCAAAGTCAACCCAGCTTCTGGCTGGACTGGTAGAGGCTTCTATGAAGTCTCCTCTTAGAGGTAACTTGACAATTTTACAATTCTTTAAACAGTTACAGTATATAAGTTCTAATTAAATAATGTTTGTTTATAAAGAGCTTAGTTCATACAAAAATAAAATGTATTAAAAATCCTAAAACTTCATCAATTGCTTTAGATTAAGTAATAGTTTTTACCTACAACGGTTTTTAAACTGGCCGTATCAGTTCAGTTCATAGAATTGAAAATATTCACTTAACAGCATTGTTGTTGTTGTTTTACTTAACAATGTTTTACTTAACCAACGAGGTTCAAGGATTGAGAGAGAAGAAGCAAAATTGTAATACCAAGACAATAAATACTTTAATATAATATTGTAATTCTTTGAACATCAGCTAATCAGCTGTTCAGACCAATTTAATTGTTAGTGAGTGGTGCAATTACTGTTTAGTACAGTGATTCGTTGCATCACTGTCAGTGGCAATGAGAGGTTATAAACGAAAACATAACCTCTCTCAGAAGTTATGAGTAGTGATTGTTAGTAATTATAAATCTGTCGTAGGTAAAGCAGTATTAAAGTAGTAAAAAGTAAAGTAGTAGGCTTATTCTCGTAGAAGTTTTTAAGGCACTTGCCAAGGCTCATACCTAAAATTTCTACTTGTATTGTTAACACTATCTTTACTCAATCGTTGCGTAAACTACTATAAAATCCATATAGTAATGTGACCAAAAATGTATATAAAACTTAAACAAATGGTTCAGGTATATCCAAATCTGTTGCTTAATATTATAAGGCTGCCACTAAAAATCTCTATTATTTGATATTAGATATTATAGAGAACATTTTATTCTGTGAAAGATTATCTGTCCTGTCTTTTGTTGTTTTTATCAGTTGATGGCTACTGTTTGATAATACATTATTGACTATTTGATACATGTATACACACATGCCAATGGCAAATGAAGAATTCTTTTTCCTCTTTTTTATCTTATCAAATCTACTTGGAAGGATTTTTTTAAGGCAAGTATCGCAATGTATCCGCAATCCGTATTTCAATTGAATCAGATAATGTAAGGACAAAAATTGAAGGCATGATTTGAATTTTCAGCAAGTCTGGAGCCGACATTTCACCAACTAGAGGTAATGAAGCTGGATAAGTCTCCCTTTGTGATAATCTCCGTGGTGGGCCAAGAGTTGCTGGGAGCAGGACAGTATGCTGCGGCCGTCGTGGTGTTGGAGTCAGCGCTGCGGATAGGAACATGTAGCCTCAAACTGCGGGGCTCTGTGTTCTCTGCTCTATCATCTGCATATTGGGCACTCAACAAACTGGATAAGGTACTAACGACTGACAAAATTATCCACAAGTATAAAATTGTTTATACTAAACAAGCCTTCAATACAACCTTATCTGTTGCTGTCTACATACATTCATTTATTTTAATGGTTTAAGAAGGCTTATTTGTTCTTCGCCAGGCTATCAGCTACATGCAGCAGGACCTGACAGTAGCTAAGTCATTGGGAGACATCGCTGGGGAGTGTAGAGCTCACGGCAACCTAGGATCAGCGTACTTCAGTAACGGGAGCTTCAAAGAGGCTCTGACAGCTCACAGATATCAACTAGTCCTGGCCATGAAGTGCAAAGACACCCAAGCAGCAGCCTCCGCACTCACTAGTCTTGGTAATCATCCTTTACATTTTTATTACCGAGTAAGGTGGATCACCGTTTAAGCTTTTGTGGATAATTAAGCTGTTAATAATAATAATAAAGCCCATCATTGTCTTAACCCTTTGAGGTAGAATTTTTTACCCATTTCCTGGCGAGTTTAGTTTGCCATTCAAGCAGTCAAGAAAATGGCACCCGGCGACCTATACTGTCCATTCGGCCAAAAAAATAAACTTTTTTGATTTTTGATATTTTTTTATTTTTAGTATTTTTTTTTGTCCTTATAGGTTGCCATTTTTGAGCAGTCGGCAAAATGGCGGGCGGCGACCTATACTTGCCATTCGACCGCAAAGGGATAAAGGAGTTCCGTGATGGATGATATTTTATTTGCAAACTGTTACATTAAGACATAGTTCTTGCATAGTTCTTTTGGCAGGAAAGCCAAATAACTTAGAGAAAAATCTGTTGTCAGAAATAAAGTACCTAATGTATTTTTTAACACTTCATAGGGCTTAAAACAGAATCACCATCAACTGGAGTTTCCTCTGTCCTGTGTTCGGTAATTATTTCTTTCTGTGCATCTAGAAATCAGTGTAATGACAAACATGCTTTCCTAGAAGTGTTAAAAGGTATATTTTCATAGTTTCCTACATGATATTTGAAAAAAAGATCATAAAATAGTTTTAAAATCTAATAGAAAACATGGCTAAACCTTTCTGATAAATCCAGTACCTGGACACACACACACATACACACACACTAACGGAGGTTTCTTCCGGTACTCAATTTAATGGTGGCCTTGACATTAAAAGTAATTATGAATAAATTGAATATTGTATCTCATTACCAGGATGCATATGAGTAACTGAGTGGGGACTGATTGCTTTACCAAACAAGGTAATATATCTTTTTTTAAGAAGACAAGAAAGATTTTTCAACTGGGTTCGATGGTTCCTGTACACAAAAATATTTAAAATCAAGTGTACAGTAAGTGTGGATGCGGAATACTACCCCCCGGAAAACCCCCCTAGCAAAATGTGATGCTATGTATTAAAGTTAATTTCATACTTAAGAACTATCATTGCAATTGTTATTCAAGTAATTCCATTTGATAACAGAAAAGGCATGTGGGGAATATCAAACTGAATTTTTAAATGTTACAGCAAGTTTGGTTAGTTAGGTTAGGTTAGTTTAGAACCGTTTGACAACGAAACTTGAGTGTCCGTGACTGAAAAACTGCCCCACTCCCCCCCCCCCCCGATCTCTGACGTCAACATGACGTAGGAACCTGATAGGGGGGGGGCAGACTTACAGGCGACTCCAGTAAGTCACACTCATTCCATTCTGAGTGCCAAAGGACTCTTTCCCAAACTCAGACTTTGGTCTTATGGGGAACACTTCCATTCAAAATCCTTAACTATTGTAGGCATTTGTATATTTTTTCTGTAAATAAATAATCTTATATCTTGTACCGGTACTAACAAGTTAATTTTAATAATTTAATTTCAGGCCACGTGTACACTGCAATAGGAGACTATCCCAATGCTCTAGCCTCCCACAAGCAATGTGTACAACTGGTGAAACAAATGGGTGATAAACTACAAGAAGCTCGGGAGATTGGCAACGTCGGGGCTGTATACTTGGCTATGGGAGAATTTGAAAGTGCTGTTGACTGTCACACTCAGCATTTAAGATTGGCAAGACGTCTTGGAAACCAAGTACGCATTTTTGTAGCTTATTTAATTCTATAGAAATGTCATAATCAACCATTAGAGTACCTAATATTTATCTTTTACATGCATAATTTTCTTTTCAAGAGGTTTAATGTTAGAGGTATTATTTTTTTAGTGGGTATAATTCATTCCAGTTAACAGATGAAGGGTTTTGAATCTCTTAATAGTAAACCATTGACAAAATTGTAATATAAAATTGTATTGGCATTATTTTGGTAACTTAAAAGATGTTTGGTATTATAAAAAGTACTTAACACTTAACATATAAATTATTAACAACCCTCCTTATGGTTCTTATCTTCCAAGTACAAATTTTATTTAAATAATTAAGTTTCATTAGGAAACACACGTTACATAAAATATTTTATCCAAATGTTTAAATTACATTGTTCCTGGTTAAAGTGATTTATTTTTATCTTTGAAATATCGATAACTGTTTTAAATTTACTGTGCAATATCAAATGTCAAAGAAATGATCCCAAGAAATTATAAAGCAATTTTTTTCTGGTTCTATATTTTTAGACTTTGATTTTCCATATCAAAAAAGAAATTTTTAGATCAGTTAAGACTAAGCAGAAAGTAAATAAAAAGAGTTAAATAGGAATAATACTATTATTTATACTGACACAAAATCTTTGTGTATCCAAGGTGGAAGAGGCCAGGGCTTACAGTAACCTAGGATCTTCACACCACTATCGCAGAAACTTTGCTCAAGCCATTGTCTACCATGAGAATGTTCTAAGGATAGCACAAGAGCTAGGGGACCGTGCTGTAGAGGCTCGAGCGTTTGCTGGTCTAGGACATGCTGCCAGATGTGCTGGCGACTACAATCAGGTACACCTCCCTGTAAAGTACTCCCTAATATTTGAATTATTCTGGATGGATTTCTAGACTCATCCTTCACTTATATTTGGTTTTAAATGTGTCCAGTTCTGTATCAATTGGTAAATAACAATAAATAATGCTACTTCTGAGGTGTAAGTCTTACCTTATTGACTCTTGTAGGTGTTTTCTCTTTAGATTAATTTTTTTTATACAATGATCCTATAAAATTTTATATTTCCATGTATTTTCAGGCCAAAAGGTGGCATGAGAGGCAGCTTGATATGGCCCTGAGTTCGCGAGATCGTGTTGGAGAGGGTAGAGCCTGTTCTAACCTTGGTATCGTTTACCAACTGTTGGGTGAACACGACGCCGCACTCAAACTACATCAAGCACATCTCAGTATAGCACGACAACTAGGCGATCGCGCAGGCATGGGACGAGCTTATGGCAACATTGGAAATGCCTACAGTGCCATGGGCTATTACGAACAGGTATTGTTTATGTTTCTGTAAGAGTTTGTTTGATTTAAGTTTATCAATGTTTACTAGTAGTAGTAACTTACTTACCGCACGAATTGATGCGTTATTACACCATCCCGTAATTATAGTTGCAACGTTCCACGATCCCAGTGACTTAATGCAATAACGGTCGTCAGATAACAGATGTTATGGAATCATGAGTTTTATATTGATTGAAGCTTATTGTGGACATTTTATAGATTGATCGTCCAAATTAAAAAGTTTTGTAGACTAAATTGAGGATAAGTGGATGTCTAACAAAAACGAATTGACTTTACTACTTAATTAATCGTAGAAAGACTGAAAATATTTGTAGGCTTATAAGCTCTATTTTTTACCTCTTGAACAAATCAAACACCTCGAGCAAGATCGGTCCCCTGGTATTTGTGTTTTAATCAAACATTGTCACATTTATTTACATTACTACAACATAAACAACTGACATAAAACTTGTCAGATAATGAACATCAACTAAGACAATGTTTTGACACTTGAGATGAAATATCAATCACCAAACAAACATTTCTCCTTCCCACCCATCAGTGCTTGGGGTGTTGATAATGGCCGTCACTACCCTTCCACAGGCCCACTGCATTCCAAAGCAACTGGACTTTGACTTTCTCTTTCCCCTACCCCCGCGTTGTTTGTCTACAAGGGCACTGACCTCTCACGACCGCACGCAACCCTCACTGATCACGTGAAATAAATAACCAGTATTTGAGATGCTTCCGCATAATTGGGAAAGTTAGTTGAAAATTCTAACTAGTTAGAAGTTATTAGTTAGTCCTGTAAAAAGTAACTGATAGAAGTTATTAGTTAGTTAATTTAAAAACAAACGAATAAAATAGAAGTTAGCCAAAAAAACTAATGAATAGTGCTATTCGATAGAATTTCTATTCGTTATTCCCAAGTATGGTAGTAAGTCACCTTTATTAAGGTGTTATGAGCTAAGTAGGAATTCTGCCTGAGTGGGAATTGGTAATGATTGTATTATAAGCTGAAAAAGTTACCAAGTATTAAGTGACTTGGTCCTAGGTAGGTTTCCAAGAAGTAACTAAAGTCATTATTTCAATCATTATTTCACATATCGTTATTGACAATGACAACTGTTTAAAACTTCTTGAAATTTAAGCAAATTCATACTTGGTGAATTAGTTATGACAGTAATATTTTAGCCAAATGGTGATTTCAATTTTGTACCTGATCTTCATGTTTTTGCATATATTTACAAAATAAACTAATTTCTTGAGAAAAGACAGATTAGAACCACATTTAGTAAATTTGTGTAAGCCTATCAAAGACTACATTATGACAACATTATTATGATACAATAGATATTAAAATACTTTCTGGTTTTTCAATTCATATTTTAGGCCATTAAATACCACAAGCAAGAATTGACGATATCAAAAGAGGTAAAGGACCGAAGTTCAGAGGCTTCGACACATGGAAATCTCGCTGTTGCCTACCAAGCCCTTGGCGCTCATGAGATGGCCCTGCTGCACTACCGCGCTCATCTCAACATCGCGCGCGAGCTGAAAGACACTGCTGGCGAGGCTTGTGCCCTCCTCAACCTTGGCAACTGTCTCAGCTCAAGGGCAGAGTTTGCACAAGCTGTGCCATACTATGAGAACTACCTCATGTTATCCCAGGTGTGTAACTGTAAAGAGGTGTGTGAAAACAAAGTGAAAGATTTTGTTGTTTTAATATTGTGGCAAAACTCTCTTTTTGTTTGTCAGTTACTTTGATTTAAATTCATAACTGTGCTTGTTCTTCTAAACACTGTTTTCAGCAGTTAGTCCAAAGTTTTTTCTAAGGTCCATGTTTTAAAAACGAGGATTTTCCTACCTTCCTTCTTGTTTATGATCCAGGATGCTGTACCATGAAACAGTACGGGTCTAACTATTTTGTAGCATTTCATTTTATAATAACGCCAGATAAGTCTTGAACTAAACAGCTTAATGCAAAAAATATTTACCTTAGACTCTTATTCTTTTGGTTTTGGTTTTGCTCTTTGGTGCCTCTTAGTCTTTTAGTTTTGGGTAAATTAGTAGACCTACTAATTTATGAGTGTTACTCCCATACATAAAGTTTTAACATTTTCAAAATTATAGATCCTACATCTTAAGTTTTTTACATTGTTTCTTTTTATGTCACCATAGTTAAATGTTATAACTTTTATTTCCAGGAACTCCATGATGTGGAGGGAGAAGCTAAGGCTTGTCATTTTTTGGGGTATGCCCATTATTGCCTGGGAAACTTCCGGGAGGCAGTACGCTACTACGACCAGGACCTGGCTCTAGCCAAGGACCTGCAGGACAAGATGAACATGGGCCGAGCGTACTGCAACTTGGGATTGGCCCACCTTGCCTTGGGGAACCTAGAGACTGCCCTAGAGTGCCAGAAATACTTTCTAGGTAAGGGACAGCATTCAATACTGAAAAAAATGTAAGTCACTTTTAAATTCCTGGCTGGTTGTTTACACAAACTTTCTGAAATGTATATTTTAGTGATAAAGTTGTACCATTTGATTTATCATTCAGTTTTGAATTATTTCTTTTGATTCAGTGAAGCAAAGGTGTGAGGTTAATCCAACCTCATTTGGACCAGTTCAAGTCACAACATAGTTAAACTTGCCAAATATAAACAGTAAATCTATGGTAAAAAAGAGATTGGGTAAAGTACTAAATATCTCTTTTTCTATACACACTCTCCACAATGGTGCATACTAACAGATCTTATGGTCAGTTTTTAAAAGTTCTTTATTTATTAGTGTGATTTTTTTTTTTAGTTAATGAATACTGCAAACAAGTAGAACTTCTGAAATATATGAATTTTGAAACAGGACACTTACTAAACAACGTTATCTATATCAAACTATCCAATCCTTATCAATGTTACAGCTATAGCTCACATGACGAAACACCTACCTGGGAAGTTTAGGGCCCTCGGCAACATTGGAGATGTCCTCATCAAGATGGGGGATGTGGAGGAAGCTCTCAAGATGTACCAGAGGCAACTTTCGTTTGCCAGACAAGGCCGAGACAGAGGTCTGGAGGCTACTGCGTACGGAGCTCTAGGCCTCGGCAACCGCTTGCTCAGATGTTTCGACAAAGCATTAGGTTACCACACACAGGTTAGTTTGTTGAAAAACAAAAGTCTATCGACATTTTCAGTTCTAGTGTTAGTTAGTGTTAATTTGTGTCCTTATCAGCTTTGAGCAAATACATACTTAAGCAATTTTATTTCATATATTCATGTGGTAACTATATAATATATTCATTCTCCTCAATTATACTTTTAATATTTAGCATATATACCCAGGATTTTCATTTTATAAAGTGAGCTGTCATGTCCAGCTTAATAAAATATCAATACAAACTAAATACAAAAGCTTAATTTAAGTTTAAAATGTAAATATTTTTTAATTTAAATAAAAATAATCCAATACTGCCACTACTTGTAAGTTATTGAGGTTTATAAAGACTTGCCAATAAAATATTCTTTAGAGCTATGGTAAAACCCTAAATAAAGTTTTACTAATTTTAGTATGAATTATTATTTAGTGCTTTTAGTATCGTTTTGGCTAAAGACATAATTTCTGGATGTTATTAAATAACTTTGACAAAATACTTGCCCTAAACATATAAACATTAAATTGGATAAATATGGAAAACGTCTACTGGAAAATTTATAAACTGGAAAACAAACTTTTGAATTGAGTTATGATTATACCCAAATGGAAAACCCCTAACATCTGAAACATCTAATTTATTTAAGTCTGTTTGAAGAAAATTGTTTGGAAAAACCAATTTGCTTTACCAATCTTGTGTTTTTGTGTTCTGAATCTTGAGGATACCATCTAAAAGTTCTATGTGTGGATTAAAAAAAGGATTAAAAACACAAATTTATTTTGAAGACTTTTTTAAAACTTGTAATGTAAATAAGTCTCTCAATATACAAGCCAAACACATTACAAATCCAAATCTGTTTGTCAAATAAAAGATTATTCGTATAGTTCTTGTTTTCTCGAATCTTAGCTAAAAATACAGACTAAATAATTGGAGTCAACCAGCAAACTGCTATAGTTCTTTCAAATCACAACTAAAGTTCATTGGCTAAATAGCTTAGAACCATTATTTAGGATACGGTCATAATACAAAATTAATCATGAAAAAGTCTTTTACCACGAGGAGAAGTTGATCTTGATTTAAGAGTGCCAAGACTACCTAGGATTCTTTATTCTTGTAGATAAATTTACGATGTATTCTTCTCATCTTTCAAACTATAGATTTGCAATAATTTAAGAAGATTATTTGATTTTTGTGACAAAATAACTGAGAGTCCTTTGTTTATCAACTCTTTAGACTACAGTATTTTTACAGTTTGTTTAGTCTCTACACAGCACATAGGATAAAGTTTGAAATATTTTCTAGGAGTTGACTGTGAGGCAAGAAATGGGAGACCTCAAGGGAGAATGTCGTGCTCACGGTCACCTAGGAGCTGTCCACATGTCTCTAGGAAACTACACTAACGCCATTAAATGTTACCAAGAACAACTAGAAAGAGCCAAAGAATTACGTGAGAGCGCTGTAGAAGCCCAGGCCTTTGGAAATCTGGGGATTGCTCGGCTCAATATGGGCCATTACGAGGATGCCATTGGCTACTTGGAGCAACAACTTGCAACTTTAGAGCAACTATCCTCTCCTACTGCCCTCATGGACAAGGTTTTCAAATTTGATAAGCTTTGTATAACACAGTATGGTTTTATTTGTATGTCAAGTGAGAATCTTTGTTTTTCTTGTAGGGGGGATTTTCCTGATAGGGAAGGAGCTATTACTGTTGTCTTCCTCGTAAGACGTAGTTCTGAGACTGTTGTACTTTTATTTTTGCTAACACAAACCATAAACACTGTTTTTTCAAATCATTACCATAAAGGTTTGTCAGTACTGTAACTCTCATAAACATCTGTTTTGATTGAAATGTATAAACCAACGTTATTTGAAAGGGCTTGAAAAATCTAACCATGAGAATGGGTCTTTTGTACCTCTAAAACTATGTTTACAAATCAAATCAACTTAAAGAGACAATTAGTTTTATGTAGTTTTTTAATCTACACCTACAGGTATAATTAAATTACAAAACGAAAACAGTAAACACATGCATTGCCTCCCAATTTATCTGTCTGAAGTGTAGATTGCTTGTTTAGAGGTTTATCCCCATAACATTTAGCAAATATTTTTTTAGAGTCCAACCGAACCAATAATATTTTGTGGTTCTTGTAACAGCAAACTTTATCTTTTATTGAGCCGATATTAATTACACTGGATGTGGATCAACTATACATTCTCTTGGTCAGTTAGTTTACTGCTGAGAGAATTACAAAAATGTTCAATCTTAAATCAGGATCACTCTGAGAAAGAAGGAATACAAAGCTCATTGTAATTAAGTACTATTTATCATAAACATGTATAATGGGGTACGTTAAATAATGTTACTAATTAAGTAATTAATGATTTTGATGAAAAAACTGATAATGAATTTTTGGTCAAATTACGAGGCATGTTTTTTAAGTAAGTACCGTTTTTAAATTTCTCCGGTGCAGCGCTGTGATTGGCATTTTGGACACTTTCGCTGTATATGTGCATCTATTGGCAAGCCCTAGCCGGAAATTCAACAACAATCGGCCGTGTTTACATCCGGTATCGAGCATTCAAAATGGTGCCGCCAATTGAGACTGCTGCCGACTGTGAAGTGCGCGCTGTAATTCGATTTTTAAGTGCTAAAGGTGTGAAAGCCATTGAAATTTATCGACAGATTAGTGATTTGTATGACGAGAACATTAATGAGTGACAAAATGGTACGCAAGTGGGTAAGGGCCAGCGAACACAGAAGGGCATCAAAGATGGCCCCACCAACGTCCATCATGAGCAACGCACTGGGCAGCGTCACTGTCCCCAGTACCCAGTGCGTTGCTCATCATGAACGTTGGTGGGGCCGTCTTTAGATGCCCTTCTTGGTTCGCTGGCCCTTACCCACTTGCGTACCATTCCGTTACTCATAAATGTTCTCGCCATACACCTCACTAATCTGTCGATAAATTAAAATTCACACCTTTAGCACTTAAAAATCTAATTACAGTGCACACTTCACAGTCGGCGGCAGTCTCAATTGGCGGCACCATTTTGAATGCTCTATACCTGATGTAAACACGGCCGATTGTTGTCGAATTTCCGGCTAGGGCTTGCCAGTAGATGCACATATACAGCGAAAATGTCCAAAATGCCAATCGCAGCGCTGGAACGGAGAAGTTTAAAAACGGAACTTACTTAAAAAACATGCCTCATATAAATATTTTTACTTACATAATCTATGTTCCAGGGTCGAGCTTTTGGGAATTTGGGAGATTGTTACGATGCACTGGGAGATTTAGAGGAAGCAGTGAAGTGCCATGAACAACACTTAGCTATAGGACTGAAACTGAAAAGCTCACGAGACCTGGAACGAGCTTATCGGGGTTTGGGTCACTCCCACAAAAGACTGGGGAACTTACAACAGGCACTCGTCTGCTTTGAGAAGAGGCTAGTAGTCGCACATGAGCTCAACAACCCAGAGGCTAAAGCTAGCGCTTACGGAGAACTTGGACACATCCACACAACTCTTGGCAACTACGAACAAGCCATCTCATGCTTGGAACATCAGCTCACAATAGCTCGGTAAGTGTTAGGTTGCATGTTTCAATAGTGATTTTAAAAATATATTCTACTATCAAGTTTAAATGTATGTCCAGAATATAAGTTCCTTCTCTTATTGAATGGGTAGATTTTCAAGTAGTATCTGCATATACTCTAATGTGTAAGTGTAGGTTATTACAATAGACAATTCCTTTATTACAATTTCATCAAGAAATGTTACAGCGTCAAATTTAAATAAATAACATTGGTATAATAGATACAAAGTGAAATGGAAAAGCTTCTTCAGTGTTGTGTGTGATCTTGCCATGCAAAGAACTCCTTTAGGGTGTAGAAAGCTTTGTCTAGCAGCCATCTTCGTAGCTTCCTCTTCATCAGCACAGGGCCTCCAATTTTCAAGTGGTCTGGTAGCTTGTTTAGCATCTTCACTCCTGCATACAGTGGTTTCTTTTCAAACGTTGCTGTTCTGTGCCCAGGCAGCACATAGTTTCCTGCATATCTGGTGTTGTATTCATGTATATCTCTTTGTTTAGGCGGGTCTTTGGTTACACAGTAATAAACAGTTTCTTGGATGTAGATGGAAGTCACCGTCAGGATGTTCAGGTTTTTGAAGGCATCTCTACAGCTTTGTTCTTTACTTATGCCTGCTATTATTCTGATAGCCCTTTTCTGCATAACCAGGACCCGGTTAAGATTGTCCATAGTGGATCCACCCCAGACAGTAATACCATAGTGTATATGGCTTTCAAACAATGTATGGTATGCAGTCCTCGTTGCCTCAGGGGTACTAGTCTCGTTGATTTGTTATTCAGTCGGATATGCTGGGATCAAAGACCAATAAGCTGCTTAGCCCCTGGAAAGTCTAGAATTGGAAGGTTATATCCTAGAATTATTTTACCTGCAACTACATCAGTTCAACCAGAGCCACTTTGGTAAATTGGTCCGGGCCCAGGGGCGCTAGAGAGTTTGGGGTTTTCAGGGACGCAAGGAAGAGAAAACTTCCCCCGCAAAGAAGGGAGGAGGAGGGCACAAAAATCTCTCGGGGCCCATAGTGCATTACTAGCAAAACACAGGCCTAAGTTTAACAAATAAATTTAAATATTGATTTTTTAAATAATACAGTCTAGTCACATAATTATAAATCACTTCATGATCAGCATTGTACGTGTTATTAAATTTACAGAAAGTAAATAAAAGAAACAACTTATAACACCTACCATCTTTGGTACAATCTTTTTTGTATATTTACCATCTTGTGAGCAACAGTATAAGCGTAAATAATTGTTTTAAAAGTTATAAAATGTTTCTTTTATTTACTTTCCGTCACATAATAAAAAAAGGAAATAAATTCAAAAGAACCCAAATAAACACTTGAAGTAATTCTATAGTGGCTGTGTATACTACCATTAGTTTCATAAGCACTAGTACAGTAGACTTAACTGACCCTAACGGGACCAGACCTAGGTTGAGATTACTCAAAAGGTCGGATAAAACAGGCAGTCCCTAAAAACAAAAGAAATGAAGAACTATTCATTTGGAGTTATATTATCATCATTCTGAAGTTGTGCGTGGATTATTACAAAATAAACTACACTTTACTCCTTTTTTCTTGTATTGACGATAGAAAAGTAAAATATAAACCCAAATCACTGTAAGTCAAATATCGATATTACGGATATTATTGGATAGTCGTAGGCAAGAGTCAATAACAATTCTTACTTTAATACCTTTGGTAATATTAGTTGATGATTCCAAATGTATCTTAATACTGCACAGAACTTACTGTCAAAATTAAAGATACAAGCAACCATTTTGTTACGAAACAAGATGTTTATTTATACCGTAACATCCTGTAGAGTTAAGCATATTGTTACCATTGCCGAGAGTGGGAGCAGAAATGCTGAGATTCCTAGAAAGCAGCACAGCGGTTAACCCGAACTGCTCTCAAAACAAGGTCGGTTAAATCAAAAGGGGGATAATCTGATTATCGGTTAATCTGAGGTCGGTTAAGAGGGGGTCTACTGTACAAAATTCCCTTCAATTAGTAAAAATCGCTCGTAATTTTGATAGCTTAAATTAAATAAGCTACAGAAATTATGACAATTTATAGCCACTAAATATGAGACTAAATAGTCACTAAATTTTCAGAGAGCTGAAAGACAAAGTAGCAGAGGCAGATGCAGCATGTGGGCTTGGCCAGGTGTACCAGCAGATGGGAGAGTACTCTACAGCTCTGAGGTATCATCAAGCCGACCTGGACATTGCCGAGGAACTAAACCTTGCAGCCCTGCAGGGTAGAGCTTGTGGTAACCTTGGAAGTGTTCACGAGTCACTCGGCAACCTGGACGAGGCTGTGCGTTACCAAGAGCAACATCTCTCAGTTGCAGCTCAGACCAACGACAAGCTCGCCAAGACCGTTGCGTTTAGTAGCTTAGGTTGGTTTAGGTGTAATAGAGATGTTGTGTGCTTAGCCTCATAATTCTTAAGAGTTTTTTTTTGTGATTTTGTTAAAACTGTGTTGCTATGGATAATTTAAGTATTCATTTATTCTCAAGTCAATCAAGAAGCTAACAACTGTCCCATTAGCCTGGCCGATGGGAAATCAACTTGTGTAAGAGTTTGTTTAAGAGCACTTTTCTTAACCAATCAAATTATGACAGGATTACATTCTGATTTCAACTTTGTGCATTACAGTCCTAGTGTAAGGAATTGTATCTTTACTTATTTTATTAATTAAAGATATTTTTTCTAAATTCCAATTGCGATAGATAATTTGGGTCTTTTCTAAACTGACATCTGTGAAAGCTAAAAAGTCCTTTTTTGAAGTTTGTCTAGAATATGATCAGAACCTCAGGTGAGAGAGTACCTAAAAGATAAAAATATGAGTACCATACCTAACATCTTATCACCATCTTATGATCTTAGGTAGGTATTTTTTCCCTAAGGACAGAATTTGATTCCAAATCCTGAAATGTAGTTGAAACTTTTTTTTGTTACTGTTGTGGAAAATGTTTGTAATTATCCCTTTAAGGGGAGCAGTGCGCGAATACCACTCCCATGTTATTCTTATGGGAAAACATGTGATTAGATAGGTACATTTATTTTTAAAACCGTTAGATGTATTGACTTAAATTTTTGTATATTCATTCCTTAGATTGTTTTATATGATTTCATGCTATATAAATTACAGCTAAAAACCAAAATTTAGAAGCGAGTAATTTATTTTAGCTAAGCCAAAAACACTAACTACACACTTTATGTCGAACATGAGTTTCAGTTTACTTGATAATATAATATTTAATATAATCCAATGACTGCTATTTAGGTGTGTTAGTTAATAACTAATGTGTTATATTCCAGGGCGTATTCACCATGCATTGGGCAACACTAGTCAAGCAGTGGCATACCTGCAGCAAGGTCTGCAGATTGCTGAGATGTTGGGGCGCCGGGAGGAAGAGGCGAGGATCCGCCACCGCCTGGGGCTGGCGCTGTGGGGCAACGGACAACTAGAGCAGGCGCAAGCTCAGCTGGAACAGGCAGCTCACCTGCTAGAGTCCATCAGACGAGAGACCAGGGGCTCTAGCGATTACAAACTATCCCTCTTTGACCTCCAGACCGCATCCTATCAGGCGTTACAAGTATGCATCATGTCTGCCTATAAAAACAAATGTGATAACGAAATAGTTGTTTGAAAAACAGTATATTCATAAACAATGTAGATTAGCCAAACACAAATGCATGGATAGCAAACAGACTTGAACAATTTATCTTAACATTTCAGATAGTTGCTATTTTTTATACTTGTTGAAAATTATTTACTCAAAACACAAAAAAAAAAGTAAGCTACAGTTAAAGGAATTCAGCAAATAGAGGTGAAGAGAGAGAAATATACTTTAGGCAAGTTACTCCACCTCTTTGAAAGCTTAATCGAGCAAAAACTGTAGGTAATCTCTAGTCAATCATAACTTTGAACAATCCAGGCCCAGGTATTGCATCCACCAGCAAAGTTCTGGTGACACATTTACTCTCCGAGGGTGAGAAGTAGAGGTGTGCGAGCAATTTAAAAATCCAACTGAACCACGTATATTGTGCAAAATATCCAGTGGAAGTAACCGATTCATTTGTAACACTATGTCCCTGTATTGTTGGTAATCATCTGTAGTTGGGGCGGCAAATAGTTGCAGTTTCATCAGAACCATCATCAGACATCACAAGGACAACATTTTCCAAATGAAGGTGTTATACATACATTTACAATGCAAATACTTGATGCACAAGAGTAGAATAATGTATGACACAACACAGCGAGAGTTTAGGTCTCGTTTTGTTATTAGTCGTTTTAATAAGTGGCTTTTTTACCTCTATGAGAAGGTTAGTTAATTTAGTCCTGAAATACTCTTGTGGCCAATATCACATGAAACAAGTTTTGCCAATAAAAAAATAATAAACTGTCCTTGAATCCCTGCCTTGTAACACGGGAAAAATAACAACAAGACTGTACTCGTTACTCGGCTTGGTAGTAGATGACAAGAAGCAAAGGTAAGTTTGTGGCTGTATGCAGCGACAGCAATGGTCAACAACATGGAGATCACCACAGAAGCATGTTGTTCATGATGAAATAACTTTCAAATTGCAATGCTAAGAATGAAACTAATTCTTTGTTTATACACTTAGAACCAACAGCTCTTTCAACTTTACATTACACCAGTAGGAAAAGATTTCTAACTAAAGTTTCATAGATTATACCCATGAATAAATTCCTTCTTGTTAGTGTTATTCCACAGTTGACATAATAGTTCAGGAGAATTAAATGATGGCAAAAGACTAATTAAAATACCCTTCCACCAATAACATAGACACTGTATTACAAAAATCACATTGAACTTTTTTTCTGTTTTCTGTTGTGACGGACAACACAATGTAGCATTTACATTTCTATCTCTTGATGACATTTCTGAATGACTTCTTTCCCCACCACTCTTAGTGATTCGTACACTTTACAAATAGAATGAAAAATCTTAGTACCGTACTTAAAACAAAGACTTAGAACTTGGAAACTATTCCTTCCTATTCCTACAGCCTAGGCAGTAAATTATTGCTACATTAATCATATCTGTCAGATTGTATTGTATAAGATTATAAAGTAAGAGACACAAAGCTCAATCAAGCTTTTGTGGATGAGGGAAAAATATAAAATCCAGGAGTAAATCTGACCAAAATACAGTAGTATTATTGTTTTTATAACTCTTTGATCACAGTTTCAGTTAGTAATCCAAGTTCGACGGTAAATAAATATATGAACAAACCTTCTCTAAACTACGAACAGCATCAATGACTTTTGATAAGAGAAACACAGATACGCTAATCATTAGTCTAGTCACGGCAATGTTTTGAAACATTTTTTCATAAGTACGGTAGGTTCATAATATAATATGTGTATAAAAGTAACATGTTACGTAATTCAAGCCAAATTTTATAAAGGTACTTTGAGAGATTAGTTTGAAAAATATTCCTAAAAGGTGCAAGCAAGTAGTAGTACTGTACTTAAATACCAAATCATATTCCATTCTCGTTATTATGTATTATTAATAAATCAAGTTTTTGATTGATTGATTGAGATTTTAATTTGAACCCCTTTAACACGTTCCCTGCGTTTACCCGTCACGCGAAACTACTCACGGGTGCGCGTGACAGGTTTACCCGTCATTGGGTCCCTTTCAATACATTGATTCATTTTGAGCTCTGTGTTTGCCTGAAAACGTTATAATTGTTGCCAGCTGTAGCTTAGAATGTGAGCTTTATTTTGGTGAAGGTTGGTAGCAATATTTCCCGTAAAATCCTGTCTGGCAATGCATTCGTCCCGGTTTCGGGGATTTTCTCTTTTTGAGCCACATTACAACGTCACCGACTATGGATACAGGCAGTGCTGCTACCTTTGAGTGTTTCAGTGAACTACATCCACTCTCGGGGTAACACAATACAATCACCGCTGCTCTTTTGTTATTCGTCAGACTGAAATATTTGAATGCCAATTGCGTTCGCTGATTCGGTGGTGCGCCGGGGCTTCGCCTGGGCCTCGCCGCCATTGGCGAGCGCCTGTTGTATGCTGCAGTGAATGTGTTAATCCATGTTCTTATTATATTCTTAGTTATAAAATTGACATTTTGGATAAAGGAGATGCTTGAGCAGTTACATTTTATACCAAAAGTGTATCTTTTATATTAAAAGAACCCAAAGAATCATAAACACTTTTTTTGACATTATCTCAGCGGAGGAGTTAGATAAGCTAAACCTATGCAACAAGTTTTTTTAAAGCCATTTAAGATCATTCTTATCCAAACCTAAGCTCGCACACCTGAACTTTAAGGTTTAAACCCAAAAAAAGTTTAATGCACCAAAATGGATTCAATGGATCGTTAAATTTATAAAAATCTTACCACAGTATAAAAATAATTTTTTTTTTCTTTTATAGCATGTGCTAGTGGGACTTGGAAGAAGGGACGAGGCGTTGTTAGTGGCTGAGAGGGGCCGAACCAGAGCTTTTGTAGACTTGTTGTTGGAACGTCAGGGCTTCGTTGAGCCAAACAGCAACTGCAATCAACTGCGCTACGATGCGACACCAACCTCCGTCGACCAACTAGTCGATATAGTCAACCGACAACGGGCCTGCGTTCTGTACTACAGTCTGGCTGCTGGCTTCCTTTACTCTTGGTTTATTGTTCCTGGAAAAGGTGAGATAACTTCTAGCATTGATACTGAAGTAGACATCCCATTTACATGGACCATCTGTAGTTAATCAATTTATGCTAAAATAATATCTGTAATTGATATAAAATGTAATTTATTAAAAAAAAATAATAATTGCAGTTTTACATTTAAATTTTTATTTAAGAATCAAAATACTAAAAATATGTATTTTGAGACTTAAATACAAATTAAAATTTATAGGACTATGTATTGTATTAAGAATAACAAGTTAATGTTTGGAAATATTGTTGTAACTATTATTTTATTCAAATTATTGTCATACAAAATTGAATATTGAAACTATATTTAAAACTTGATAATTTTTAAATAAAGCTTTAAGCCCTTACTTAACTGACCTCGTACTTTTGACACAGACATTTCGTTGTATAACATGCAAGGGAAATTGTTAATAGTGATAGAAAATAATTGTTATTTTTAGGTATTGTAAGGTTCCACGAGGTAGCCGTTAGTGAGACTGATCGTGAGGGAGAGGACAACAGGGGTGGAGAAGAGATGCTTACGACGAGCGGCTCATTGGTGGAACATTACGTACAGAGTGTCAGAGATTGCTTCGGTGTTCAGTCTCAGTAAGTAATTTATTTTGAATTTTCTTATCCTTTAAAACCCTTCCATAGCTATTGTATAGCTATGAAGTATTGAAGAACTTGTTTTGCAACTAGAAAATCAACAAACACTCTAGGAAAATATTACAGGAAAATTACATAAATCCTATTATGTATGGGAGAAATGCTTCTGAAAAGCGTTAGAGTATAATGTCAAAAAAATTTTTATAGTAGCCAAATCAAAGAAAATTGTCATTTAAATAGGATAGCTGATTACTGGTTTAGTTAAAAAAAAGTGTATGATGCTT